>NC_090883.1:47819657-47844657 GCF_036669925.1 Montipora capricornis | reverse complement strand
TCAAAGCCTATATCTCTATTAATGTTTGATAGGAACCTCTTATTATGGAAGTGAAAGGAACAAAGATTGGTTTTCTTGGTTATTGTGACAGCCCAAGTATCCACAAAAACTGCACAGAAATGAGAATGTTATTCACATCTGGTCCTGCCATTTATACGGATAATATTGCCCGGCGAGACGTCAAGAGGTTGAGAGAGGTAGGAAAAGAAACGAAATTATTTCTTTGTTGAATGAATTGCTTTGAACTTGGAGTTTGCACGACCGCACGGCAATTTGGACCAGCTGAAAGCTTTCTCACACAAATTACTGCTGAATTAATTTAAGCGAAATAGCAACAGCCTTCTTGGATGGACGATGCACACCAATCGTTATTTCTGGAGGTAGCTCTGCTAATAGCAAGCTTATTCTTGAATTTCACCCACGTGACAAGGCGGCCATGTTGGATGGCAGTACATTGCAATTTCTTTTCACAGAATTTGCATTATAATAAAGTTTAGTTTCCAGCGGAGAGGCAGGTTATTGTTTTTGGTATCCAACAAGGCCACCAGATATCACATGCAAAACAGCAATAAGCACGACGATTACGGCTTCGAGATTAAGACAGGGGCACCCAACGACTAATTTGTTGTAAAATGTATTATTATACCCCAGTTAATGAAAATAAATGTTATTAAGGCATTTTCAGGGGTTTTTCAGTGTTGCTGGGAAAACATTATCTGTTCCTTTTTCCCAACAAGACACATAAGAAATTTCCCAGCCAGCCAGATAAAATTGGTTAGTTTCCCAGCCAGCTGATCAAATTTATTTCCCAGCCAGGAATTCCGCTCGCTTTCAGTTTTTGGGCTAAAGAAGCCGGATTTTTTCAGATATTGGGTGTTCTTCCGGGCAAGTTCGCTCCAATACGAAGTCGGTGACCCCCCATTTTTTTTTACATTTCTGACATCACTAACTCATCATCTTTTAATGGTAAAATTTGCAGAAAAAAATCAATGTTAGAAAATTTTCGCGCGAACGTCCTTAAGGCGGCAAAATTCGAGATACAAAAACCCTCAACTTGTCGCGAAACATTGTTTCCTTGCAATTACGTTTTGGTCGATGTTTCGCGTTTTCACCTTGCGTGATCAACTTGACCCGCAACAAAAACATTTGTTGCGCGTTGAAGAAATGCAGGGCGCTGATTGGTTGATTTGCTAGTACACGAGCACATTTGTTTCGCGACAAGTTGTGAGCTTGATGAAAATCGAGCAACAAAGCCAAAATTTGTTGCTCAGAGTAGACCCGTGCTCTACTTTTCGCAACATATTTCTTCAACCTGCAATAAATGTTTTTGTTGCGCGACAAGATAATCATGCAAGGTGAAAAACGGCAAACATGGACCCAAACTTGCAACGAAACAATGATGCGCGCCAAGTTGAGGGTTTTTGTATCTCGTAATTCGCCGCCTATTGACGTTCGCGCCTATTGCTACTGCGCATCCTTACAGCGCACGCAAATTCCCTTGCCACGTCATGCATCGAGCGCGAGCGCTAAGTACTAAAATGAACAATGATAGGGCAGTGATGGTCACTGCTGCTTTGCTTGGATTTAACAATCTTGGATGTTCGGTAACCCCTACTTTTTTTTTTCAGAAACAGATTTTATTTACAATTATCTCCACATTGCCCAAAAATGAACAAAAAATGAGCGTGGGAAGTTAAAAAAATTTCAAGATTTCTGTCCTCGGGACCTCGGGACTTGGTAGAGAACATTTCACTTCAAATTTGTAATTGCAATATTTTTGGGCTTACAGACACTGTGGCCTTCTTCACTAAAGAAGCCGGATTTTTTTCAGATTTAGGGTGTTCTTCCGGGCAAGTTCTCTTCAAAACGAACTCGGTGACCCCCCCCCCCCCCAAATTTTTTTTGCATTTCTTACATCTCTAACTCATCATCTTTTAATGGTAAAATGTGCAGAAAAAAATCAATGTTAGACAATTTTCGCGCCAACGTCCTTAAGCGGCGGCTACACGGGCGTTTTTTTGCTCGCGCCGGTGATGCGATTTTTTCAAAAGTTTTCGCTTCGCCAGCAAAAAATTACAATCGACTCGCTCCGATTTAATTAAAGTTTAATTCAATAATTGTTTCTGTCAACAGAAATGGCGAAGCGACGGCTCATTCGATTTCTCGCGATTTTCTTCCGATTTTTTCAGCTGTCGCGTCGCCAGTTCAAGGGTGGCTACACTTGCGATTTTCATCGCGCAATGGAGACGCGACAAAATTTGAAAAAATCGCATCACCGGCGCGAACAAAAAATCGCTTGTGTAGCGGCGGCTTTAAGATAATTCCTTAGTATTGCATTGCGCATCCCTACTGCGCACGATTTTCGCGTCATTAGCGCGCGCACATTAGCACGTGAGCGTACAAAACGCAAGAGATTTCCCTCAAACTAAGCCCGATAGCGAAATAAATCCTCCCTTTCTCTCAAACGAGCACGTTGACCCCCGATTTTTTTTTTCAGGTATTTGCTAAGAACAATCTAATAAAGAACATATTTGAAGAAGAAAAAAGTTTGATAGTAGAACATGCATTTTTTTGGAAAACAGTTCGGTACTGGGTGTATTTTGGCCAAGGCGAGGACTTCAAGCTAATCATGGAACTGTCCCAAAAGGTGCACTATTCCTACAACCAAGCAATCAAAAACGGCGTAAATGAAGCAATACTGCTTATTTGAACAAAAGAAGTTTTATTTTCAAAATAAAATTATGTATCTTTCAAGTAACCAAGACTTTATGAAGGTGATTCGAATCTTTAACGCGCAATCAGTAAAAATACCCCATTTTAAGAGCCTGCTGACGCGTACACGAGCACGGTGACCCCATTATTTTATCGCATTTTTTTAATGCTCATATCATGAGTGTTAATTATGCCAAGTTTCCAAAAAAACTTTGATAGTAGAACAATTTCAAGGGAATTACCTTAAGCAGAAGAAACGGATTCGTATCATGCAATCAGCGAAAAATTACGTCATAAATCATGCCATCCAGGGTGCGCGCTTGATTTGAAAACAAAAGATTTGATTGGTTCTGACCAAACCCTATTGTCTATTAGCCAATCATAATCCAGAACTTCGCTGCGTAATTTTCACTGGTATTACGCTATTTTGCACTGTGTTACACTCGAACTGCACTGCTCTCATTCAATCAGAATCGAGTAATCTTTTCATGTATGTTACTAATGGCCTAATAGTGCAGAAAATCGTGCAATTCCATCTGATTTTCTTTCAAGGCCGAAGTGGACATCATAGTGGTGGTAATCCATTTTGGAGAAGAACTGCATTCACAGCCTCTTCCGTACCAGCGTCGTATAAGCAAACACCTAATTTCGCTTGGTGTGCAGATCATCATCGGAGCCCATCCGCACGTGCTGCAGCCGCATTGTCTCCATAACAACACGCTCGTGGCATACAGTTTAGGGAATTTCCTGTTTTATCCACTTCGACCCCCTGGTGGATCTGCTTTGGTAAGGTAATTCGCTTATAGGCGAATTTCTGTTGACGTCATTGTTTTATATTCACTAAATATCATACTTAATTTTCTTACAGAAGGCGTGTCGTTATAAAAAAAATAGTGACAAGAAGTTGTAAATCTTTTCTCTGCAACTTTAAGCTTTTTGGGCTTAATAATAATTGCGATATTAGCCAACCAAAACCGAGAAATTATGTGGAGGCAAAACCACTAATTAGCCAGGCATACATTTTTTGTAAACTTCAGATTTTCAGTTCAGTTTTGTGCAGAGATTGTCCACTATATCAGCCTCGACTTTTCAGAGGCACTTTTAGTGCTGATTTCCCCTCAGAGCAATAAAATTCTCAATACTTGTCTACCTGACTGTGTATTGAAATTTGGGGGGGGGGGAGGGGGCTGAATTTACATACTGATCAATTCTGGGAATCAAAGGGTGAAGTTACTATAGTAACCACGGACTTGCTACTATAGCGATATTTCTTGTTAACAAACATTGACGTCACATTTCTTTTGATATTGAAATTTGCCAACAACGAAACAAAAGAAGTCATTGCTTCAACAGCCAATCGGGTTTGTTTGGCATATTAATGACAATGGGTGACGTCACGAGAGACATCGCTATGGGCGGAAAGATTAAAACAACATGACCAACAGAAATAATGTTATTTTCAAGAAACACTAGATGTGAAATTTAAAGCAAAACGTAACAAATGATAGCACACACAGGAGTACTTAGTCAAGCCTGAATTGAAGTTTAATTTTTACAGCTAAATATAAAGTGTTCATATATTCGATCGCAGTTGAAATCTTTCCTCAAGAACAGCTCAAGAAAATCCATTGAGTTTCATTCCCAAATTATCAGACAATCAGTTATTTAAACTTCCTACAGGGACTGAATCGTTCTTGTGCCAGTAAGATGGACAAACAATAACCCAAGCCTTATTTGGAAATAAGAAAGCCAGTGTTTTAGTCTAAAAGGAAATTTTATGTCAGGTGTCCTCCACAAAGTGTGAATCTCATTATGCTACCACGGGAGCGCATTAACAGGAGAGTCCATATGTGATAATCCAGGCGACCACCACAGTTGCACACGAGTAGACGAGAGTATTTTTTACGTTTTTCCTTATTGGCTTCCAGCGTCACAATACAATGAGCTGAATGGTAAAATGGGGTTGCCTGTAAATCACCCCTTCCTCTGCAACTCAGCTTGATCGATCGGATAAATGCGCCCGCGTATGTGTTAAGCGCTGCGCTAGGTAGGTCCTTCAGTCCACAAATACACTAATTTAGGCTTGTGTTAGCCTACAATTCAGGGCCTGGTTGTTGAAAAGCCATTTAACGCTTATACTACGAAAACCACCGATCTGAGGAATGGGCGGGAATTTACGTGTCTGTGCCCCGCCCACTTTCGCTTATAAATAGTTCATATTTTTGAGAGGTACTGTTTTCGACCATGGCAGCACTGAGCCGCCTAAACCCGTGGGTAAGGAATTCCATCAAAAGGTTTAACGAAAGTGGGTGGCCCAGTGACTCGGTATTTCGGTCCCATTCCACAGATAGGTGGTTTTCGTAGTATCCCAGATTAAAAATTGACCAAGTTGAGTTCATTTTTCTTCTCTCAATAGTTTTTCAACGCTGACACTCGGCAAAATTTTACAGTAGAGGAAGTCAACCTTAAAAATCTAAAATAAGCAAAGTGAAATCAAAGTTTACGCTAATCCTAAATTAAATTAATCGACTTTCGAGCAACTGGGCCCAGGTGCCCGTTTCTCGAAAGTCCCGAAACTTTACGGGCCATTTTCGGGTGTCACAATTCTCTTTGTATCTCAAGAACAGAGAGGATTAAAGTCGTCAAACTTCACACTCCTTTTGCGTTTTGTTACCTTGAAAACATGTTAAGAGATCGGATTTCCAAAACAAGCAGTTGGCAGTTATGGCTTTTCGGGCCCGAAAAGTATTCGGGACTTTCGAGAAACGGGCCCGGCCCCGGGCTGTCAAAGTGAACGCTCCTCGTTTTGTGCTGCATTTATGGACACAAAGAGGCAAAGACGGTGGTATTCGTTTACACTATGAGCTACATTTAAGATCAGTGAGCAAAGAAAAATTGAAAGAATCCCGGAAAGGAAATTTATCGAAACTGAAACAGCAACGCGCTGCGAAAATACATCCTTGTTTGTTCAATTTCAACAGGGCGTTTATGGAAGACTGGGAAAGAAACCGAATAGGAAGAGAATAGAAGCATTCGAGCACTTCGTTCTAGGAAACTGCGAAGACCTGAAAATGAGTCAAATGTTGAAAGTCACTCTAACCAGGTAAACATGATGATGCTCAAGAATTGCTGTCTTCTGCTCAAGTCAACGGAGTCAATACTGATAACCGGTTTGCTGAGAGGCAGATCGTGGGTAAGAGTTGCGCAGCGTCCACACAAAGTTGAATTAACATCCGCAATTGCAGCTAAATTAGTTTCGGGTTACCCGGGTAAAAATGGAGTTTCACACTGGGCAGTTAACAAACAAGCTTAACGCCAGCGCGCACTGGCTTTGGCGGGCTTGATTTGGTGAATTTCAACTGAGAGCTTTGAGCGAGACGTGTTTATGTGACAGTTTGGAGTCACGCTCCTCGGACAAGTTCTACAACCTCACTCAAATGCATCATTATTGAGGCTAAAATATATGACGATTTTTTATTACCTTCAAGGACACACAAGGTTGGATTGGGAATAGGAAGGAATTCAAGCTTCTGCATGCCAATGATACTTCAACGACAGGACAGAGGAATAGAGATTTTGCAATATCGGGGGTGGGTGGGGGAAGGGGGGGGGGGGTGACAACAGAGTTCACATCTCACATGTAGAATCACCCTTAGCACTGGTGGTAGCCGCAGCCTCTAAGTGGTAAAACACTTACATTTTCCCCTGCAGACTTTCATGGCACTTAAACTAGAAAGTGCAAAATGCATGTTACATGGTCTCACGACCCTCCCTGTTAATCAACACTGTGTGACGTTAAAGAACCCACACACTGTTCGTAAAGAAAAGTGGGGGACCCTGCTTTCCTTTCACATTCATGCGTGGGTTGGTGTGACGGTTCGGGATCCCCTGGGTCTCGCGAAATAGCGAGAAGAAAATAAGAGAAAACTAAGGGTAAAGCGACGTATTTCACACCCCTTCCCACAAACCCGCAACACAGCATAAATTTTAGTAAACGCGTACGACTTTAATTAAGGATAAAAGTTAACTACAAGTAAAACAGTTACGACAGTTACTATCTCTAAATTAACTAATCTTACTTAGATTTACTTAATGCTAATATATACTTAAACGACAATACGAAATGAACTAAATACTTTACTTTAATATTTACAGACAATAAGTTCAGTTCTCCGTCAGCCTTCGTGCCTTCTCAAGGTTATTGTAAGTCCAGTCGGCTAATCCTGCAACCATCCACTTCCACTTTCAGCAAACCTACGAAAGTAGTCACGTCTTCTGTCAGTCCACAAGACTCTCACTTTCGTCGCCGAACTTTTCCTCCAAAAACTTCCTCTATAAATATATTTGCCACCGCCGACAAAGGAGTTTTGTCTGGGAATTTCGCGGTCGGCTCCCACCAATGACTCTTGGCAGTGTTTCTCTTTTCCACTTTCTTTAAACTTTCACCTTTACACTTTGACTTCTCTCCGGCTTTCCTTCTCCTAGCAGTCTTCTCGTCAACTGACCTTTTTCCAACCGCCTTTACAACACGCTACTTACATTTATATCTTTACATAACAATGCACTCCACATCAACACTTATTGAAAAACCTATTGTTAAAACACGACCCTAACGAACCAAAAGTTACAAAAGCATCTCCACAATGGAGACTTAAAAGAACAAATAGACTAACAAACTATTCTCTAATGTACTAATTGCGGTAAACTACGATACGAAATTAACACTAAGTAATTAACACGAGCGGAATAAACTATGAACTAACGAAACAAAGAACTAAAGAAAAAGGAATTTTGTGACAGTTGGGTGGGTGCGTGGGTGAGTTCAAACGTGCACTGATAGCGGCTGCTAGAGACGCCTTTACAGGTTGACGTCTGATTTCACGCCAGAAAAAGAATTGTAAACTGCCATGAGAATGTATGTGATATCTGCGGTAAATAACGCCAATTCCATTACCATTAGCATTAAAATGCATACCTTTTCGTTACTAAGGCAAAATACGAGTTGCGTATTTATTTTATTTCTTTGACATTATCAGTGGACGAAAAAGAAGCGATTTTTTGAAACATTTGACGATGAAAAACTGCGTTAAAATATTTTTAAAAACGGGGACGTTTGGACGTTGAGCTAACGGCATTATCAACTCAAAACGATAGTGATGGGAAAATGTATAAAATACTAATAATAGTAATAATAGGCTGCGTCCGATCCAAGAGGATCATGCTAGTTCGCGACTACATCTGTCACACGTTTCCGCCGAGTCAATCCTTTGTCTTGCCACCGTTTTTCTGCTGCTGCTGCACCCTCATATACCCTTTTTCGCCACTCCGCCTTCTCGGCACACCGTTTCTCCACCCCATCCTCCCGTATTCCGCAATGGCGGAGATCATCACGAATGCGATCCTGGGAAGGAAGGAGAGGTCTTCCTCTGGCACGATGTCCAGAGCTGACTTCACTGAACAAGACCTTCTTCGGTAGACGATTCTGAGGCATACGACATACATGTTCAAACCAACGAAGTCTGCGCTCCTTAATTAAGGATTGTGTGCATGCTGTCACACTGAGTGCGATGTAAGATGTCAATGTTTGACTCCCTGTCCATCCGATTAATTCCCAGGATCCGCCTCAGATTTCTCAAATGAAAGGTGTTCAATCTCGTGATCTGCCAAGCATAGACAGACCAGGTCTCAGATCCATAGAGTAAAGTAGAAAGGACGCACGCGATGTAGACTGCGATTTTGGTCTTTAGCCGAAGCTTCCTGTTTTCCCACACCCTCATCCGTTGCTGTCCAAAACAGATAGAGGCTCAGGCAATGCGTTTATCAAGATCTGCTTCCATGTTAGCCCTGCTGGAGATGCATGAGCCAAGATAGCAAAATTCATTAACTACCTTCAGCTTCTTGTTGCCTACTGAAACCTCGATAGGTGTTGTTTGATCTTCTACCGCTCCCTGGCACACGACAACCATCTTTGACACGCTGATTGTAAGTCCAAAAGCTGCACAAGAAGCCGCAAAGCATTCAAGTAGAATCTGTAAATCTTTAGCACAGTGAGCAACCAGTGCGGTGTCATCTGCGAACAAGAGATCTGTGACTGTCAAGTTGGACACCTTGGACTTTGCTCAGAAACACTTAACATTAAGACTCCAGGGTGCTATTGCCAAAAGGGTGATGTAAGAGGCTCGAGAAGTAAATGTTGAAAAGACATGGTGCCATCACACAGCCTTGTTTCACTCCACATCTGATACTGAAGTTCTCGGAGTTATCACCATTGAAGGAAACATAGGTCTCCATGCTGTCATGGAATGATTGTACAATCTTGAGCAAAGTCAGTGGACAACCAATCTTTTCAAGCACTCTATATAACCCGACTTGGCTAACTGAATCGAAAGCCTGAGCCAAATCCACGAAAGCAAAGTGGAGACTCGTATTTTTCTCCCTGCATTTTTCCTGTAGCTGACGTAAAGTGAATACCATATCGACTGTGGATCTATTGGGTCTGAAACCACTAAGATGGTATATATGATGCCCACACTATACAGGTATACAGGAGGTATGTTGATGACACCATGGCCAGAATGTCCAGCACCGATGCTGCAGTTGATTTTCTTTCTACTCTTAATAATGGTCTCCACTCTAGCCTGTCGTTTGCTATAGAGTTCCCAGTTGATAACAAGATCCCTTTTATCGGAATGGAAATAATTAAGAACGGAACTAAGATTGAAGCACAAGTGCATAGAAAGGCAACAAACACTGGCTTGTTGTTGCATTTCAATGATTGATCGTGCATATGCCCTATCTTCCACAACTGAAGCTTTCAATGAAGAATGCACTGAACTACGCTTCATCTTTATCCGACTTGACTATCCTATCACAATGATAAATTCCACCATTAACAAATTTATTCATAACATTTCATCGAGTGGGTGAGAAACACAAGTGGAAGACAACAGCGTTCTGCGAGTAATTCTCCCTTTCAATGACCAAACTTCAGATAACACGGTGAGAAGGCAAATGCTTGATCTCAGTCATAAGATTGGTACTATTTTGCAACCGGTATTTGTCAGCAAGAAATTGGAGCAAGAACTCAAACCAAAAGAAATCAAGCCTCCAATCGTAAATCAACAATGCGTTGTATATTCTTCTTCATGTGGTCTGCTTGGAAGCCCATGGGGACACAAGCCTCCTCACTCCAGGGCACCCAACTAATCTGTTCCACCCATAATCTGTTTCCCATAGGAATCTTGATGGCCGGCAAAAATACAGGTGTTTCGATGAGCTGGCTGGGAAATTTTGTTATTGATAGAGGTTTTGCATGGGAATTACTGACTTTTTCTAGCATTTCAACCCGAGCTGGCTGTAGAAACTCTGAAGACTGAGGACGACTAAAAAAAAAAAAAAAAAAAAAAGAGAACCCCTTCCCTCTCCCAGAGAGTAGTGACAAACATACGACGAATGGTCAGAGTGATTGCACTTGCGGAAAAAACCTGTTTTGTCCCGGTTTTGTCGCTTTTGTTCGGTCGTTTTGGATCGAGGGATTTGAAAGCGCGCGGAATTCCTGGCGGGGAAATAAATTTGATCAGCTGGCTGGGAAACCAACCAATTTTATCTAGCTGGCTGGGAAATTTCTTGTGTGTCTTGCTGGGAAAAAGGAACAGATAATGTTTTCCCAGCAACACTGAAAAACACCTGAAAATGCCTTAATAACATTTATTTTCATTAACTGGGGTATAATAATACATTTTACAACAAATTGGTCGTTGGGTGCCCCTGTCACTCGGGAAGCCAGTTTCGCATACTCCGGTGGTGTCAAGGAAAATTTGATTGTCTCGTCTATGAGATGCTTTTCATCAAGGAACGTGATCGAAGTTAAACACACAAATTGACTCCATCTGTGCGAGACTATTTGCTTGACAGAACATTTCAACACTTTGATTCCCTATGTGATTGTTTTATTGTTTATTACTTAGTATTTATGTTTGTTTTAAACCAGTTCTTTTTTATTTTTTTCAAAGCAGTTTAATTTTTTAGACTGTTTTTTTTTAACAACTGTCTAAAAAAGGGATTTTAATTTTATTTTATTTTATTTTGGGGGGGGGGGGGGGTGTGGGGGTGTAGTTAAAAAAAACAGAGGCTTGGTTTTTTAGGGGGTCCTAATAAAAAGAACTAGAGATCTTTTCCTCCCTTCTACTCAACTACCCGTCCCTGGTCCTCTCCAGTACCTCTATCCTAACCCACCCTTCCTTCACGCATCTAGCCCTCCCTAAGCTGAAACAATCAACAAAATGGAACAACAGATGATAACTCGACGGAAATGGGTTTACAACGACTGCAAACTCATCACAGAAAACAATAATAAAGTTGTTCCAAAAAGGGAACTGTTTCAAGTCTTGTCCCAAGCACTTAGTCGAATTTCTCACAGTGGACAGCAAATTACGGAAAAGTGGCCAAAAGAAATTATGCAGAAATCAGCCAGAAAGTTGTCAACACACCATCAGCGATCCACTCCATGCACAAAAAATGCCCAACAAGCAATGGCGGCTCCAACATTCCTCTCTTTGATAAAGATCGACTTGATGGCAAAATGGCACCCTTGTATTGTACCCCAACATACTTTTAGATAAAGAAACGGAGATCAAAAAACATTATGCTCAAATAGTGACCAAGTTTGGAGAGGTCCAATGGCTTATTTCTCCTACTAATCTTACTTTCGATTATTTCAAAGAAATTCCCTTAACATTCAGCTTGTAAACGAGGCCATTCTTCAAAATGAGTAATTTCCTTTCGAGATAAATTGTAGTTCATCGATATTGTAACACTTCAAATAATACCATGATTATTACGTTTAATGCCAATGACTGTCTGGTAGTTACTTTCCAGTTATATACCGCTCTATTTAATTGAAAAGCCGAGAGACAAATTTATGAATCTTGTATTATACAAGTTATATTGCCAAAGGAATGATTTCATTATGAAAAGTAGTCCTACTTGTAAAAGACAGAAAAGGGTTTAGCTCTCACGAAGGGCTAACACTCGAAACGTCAGCTTTCAAATTTCTTTGCAGTGGTCAATTTACCATATCAACTCACTTTCCCACTGACACAGCACCACAGCTCCTTTACAAATTTATCCTGCATGTGAAAGAATGCTTTGCCTTCACCAACCATGGACCAATATTCTTAACCAAAAACCGAGACAACGGTTGTTTTAGACTAAACACTGCAAACAAGTGAATACTCGAATCACTACAATGCATGATAATTTCTTACGTGGAATGCGGTGTCTGATACTTGCAGACCGTGGTCTAACCCTAACTCGCGGTAAAAGCTAACCGTTTAAAAATGGGTGCTTAGACTTAAACACTTCTTTTCAGCGCTATCTGAAATGGGTGCTTTAGAGATTTAAATACTGTTTATCAGCGCTATTTGTAGGCAGTCTGCAGTTGTCATACACCTCCTGAAATGCTTACCGGTTTAAATACGTGCGTAAACCTAATTGAGAGGTTAATTTTGTTTTTGGTTTTTAGTAATTAGGGTTAAACCACAACATTTACACACCACTATCGTTGTTACTTGATAATAATGACGTTAGCTCAACGTAGCCGGAATTCGAATCATCGTCGTTTTTTTAAAACAAACTTTCTTATGTTTTTTAAAAATATTTTATCGCAGTTTTTTATCGTCAAATTATCAGTGGAGTTTCCAATTTTATCATTTGCATTTCAGAGGACGTTTGCTGGAAGCAGAATATCTTCCAGTGAAAATAAAGTTCGATAAAGAAAAGAAACTACTTCATCCAGAACCTACAAGGAACGCTGAATGGATTCAAGTTTGTTCAAAAGGAGACACACAATGTCAACCCGATTGCAAGACAAAAGATGATGAAATGAGACACAACACAATTAAATGAATAAATAGACTTGACAGTTGTTTTTGTCGTTTAATTAATTTTAAAACGGTCTTGAGAGGTGGGGGAGGGGAGGGGGCGGGGGAGGAGCAGTGATACCAGGTACCGATGCCTTTCTTGATGTGGTGTATCGACATCCCAACGATCGATTAGGCAGCGGTAATTTGGAGGTCATAAATCGAACCCTTGAAGTTATAATTGTAAACTTCAGAGGTTCTATGAAAATGCTCCTGAAGATACGTCGGACAATGAGTATTGAATACTTCACACATGGTAATTAAAAAGTGCCTTTTCTCTCTTTCTTATAAGTTAGACCACTCTAGAGAATTTATTGCCGCTGATGATCAAATAGACTAATCAGCCCTAGTAATAATCCGTGCTGCTCTATTTTGTAACTTTTGAAATTTGTCAGCACGTGTTTTGAAGCAGTCACTCCATACAACATCACAATAACCAAAGTAAGGTTGTACATACAAGTGAATAGTAAATTGTTTTGAGAGTCTCTTGAGTGTCAGATAGTTTTTTAGCTAAATACAGCATTCGCAAGCCATTCTAGACTTTAGATGGAATATGTTTGATCTGATCATTCCAGGTTAGTATTTCATCAAAATGAACCCCCAATAACGTAGTACAAGGCTTATGTTCAATTGGCCTATCATCCATCTTTAAATTCATGAATTTAGCTTTTGTCAAGTTTTGCCGAGAACCAATAGGCACATAGCTAGTTTTGGAAGTATTGCAACTTAATTTGTTTTCTTAATTCAATCATGTACTGCAGCTAAATCACTAGTTAAAGTGATTCCCTTGTTTTGCAGCCCGCATCTCATATTGCGCACAACATTGCGTCTTCGGAGATGGCGGTGTTTCACGCCGGCCATCTAAAGTGAGATAACAATGGCCGCTTTTGCTGTTCAAGAGCTTTTAAGGGCGATCATGATAATTTCGCTCGGTTACGAAGGAGTTGTTTTGGAGCTCGCCCCAGTCCTTTCGCCAAAAATGATCATTTTGAAGCCGAAATTGCCCCTTTGCCATCCATTTATCATCGTGTTGTGAAGAAAGGAGAAAGGTGGTCCCCAATTTTTAATGGTTTTATTTACTCCTAATAGGTACACGGAAAACATATTTTAAGGAGAAAAAAAGTTGGGTTGCAGAATTTGTAGTATTTACATAAAAGACGTGAATCAAACCTCATTTGGAACCCGACTCGACACTGAGTGAAAAATGATGACTGTAGCGGTCCAAATTCCTTACATTTCTTTACAAGATTAAACAATTTGAAATCACTTCACTTAAAGATTATAGCCCGGACAAACAAGTTGGTTCAACTTTTCAGTAATATCCAGTAGCTTTTGCTACATAGCAACAACTTTTCCGGTTGATCTCGTTTCGAACGCTTCTCGCGTATTAATTCGGTAGAAAAGATTTAGAATAAAGGTCATACAGCACGAAAACAAGCACGGTGACTCCATCTTTTTATTGCATTTTTTAATGTCCTGTGTATGAATATCAATTTGTGCCAAATCTGGATAGTACGTCATTTTCAAGGGAATTACCGGTGAAGGAATATTCAATTGTGGATATATCTTCACGAGTCGTAGTTGTATACGTAATATTTAACAACTATTCGCCGAAGTGGAGGTGGCTAGCGATAGCATTTTGATGTATTTCATTGAAACACACCAGCTTGGCTTAGAACCAGAATCGGCTAGAAAGGACAAACTTCAAACAAGACCTGTACGTGCTCTAAACAAACTTCTGAAAACACATGTCAAGCTGGTGGTATTTTCTCCTTACTTTTACGAGAACTCACTATTGTGATTACATGTTTATAGCATGTGCGCAAAATTTTCTTGGCTTTGCTTCAATGAAAAAAAAAGCGTAAAAACAGCATCCTTTGGTAACTGCAGAGCGTGGTATTAAGAAACTAATATTTAACTGCCAATGTAAATAATCCTTGCTTTTGATTTTGACTCTCTTGCATCATTTAGTCAAATAGGCGCTACGCTCAGCTTGTGCACGTGATAAAAGATCTAGAGAAATTCCCGAATGACAGGAATGCCCCAATTGCAACATGGGAAATAACCAACTAAGCATATCACACTCAGTATAAATCCATTTATTTCCTCTGGGCAATAAATTTCATTTTAAACGTGCTAAAATCTAAAATTTTAAAATGTATTAAAGTTTAAACGGTGCAAAAACCAGGTCATTTAATTGGAAGAGACTACTCCAATTAATCATGTTAGGGGAATACTAGGGAATAAGCAATTTCCGAGTTTATGTCTGCCTCCTCTTCAAATCGATTCTAAGTGCGAAGTTTTTCTTATAAGAAAATTACTTTTCATTCGTATGTAAAGTAGAACTAATATTACCGTTACAAAATGTTTGCACTCAGACTCGCTTTGAAGAGGAGGTAGACATGAACTCGGAAATGGCCTATTAAAACAAGAATGTCATGCATGTTACCATAGTTTGCTTTTGAGTCAGGGTGATTTAGCGGTTATCAATCACGCCTCCCACCTCTGTGACCCCGTTTCAACCCTGGCCTCGGGTCACAAGTGGGCTGAGTTTCGTTGATCTTCATCTGACTCTGAGGGTTTTCCCCGGGTACTCCGATTTTCCTCCCTCCTCAATACGACTCTCACTCAATTACATCCGGCTGTGGGCGGATACCTTTGATAGGGATAATTAACAATTATTCCGTGAGCGCGCGTTGGATATGAGATGGTAAATAGCCAACGAGGCGCGTAGCGCCGAGTTGGCTATAACCACTCTCGTATCCAACAAGCGCGAATGGAATAATTGTTTTATTAAATTCCTTAAACTCCAAAAGTTTAGAAGTACGAAATACGAGCGAAAAAAGCGAGAAAATCTTGGTTAAATCGAAAAAAGTTAATGAAGATGCGATGTTGTGTAATACCTCGCGGTCAGACAGACGCAGGCTCATCACAAAAACATTTCTTACCTTTTCGCGTATCTCTAAGATTCGAAAGTGATCCAAAGTTTCCACAAAAACGTTTTTCTTTTGCTTTATAATGAAAGAAATTTCACTTTCTGGCGTAAACGTTTTTAGTTTAGCAACGCTAAGCGCAATCATTTACCATATAAGGTCAAACTAAGGTATATGAGCTGATAACCGAGATTGAGTGAACCAATCAGAGCACGAGAATTGCATTATCCGAGGTTGAGAATTTAATAAATGATATCTTTCCCTTTCATTGAGTTAAATGAATAAAGTTGCTACTAATTTATTAATTGACCAAGCAAGGAAAAAAAGCCTTGAAAACGTTAATGAGAAACACCATATAATAACCAAACCAATACTGAGTTGTAGATGTCATTTCTGAACTTCACCGGAAAAAAGGACTATGTGTGAAGTAAAAACCGAAGTTGTCTTCGTTGTCGATTTCTCCATGGGGCCTTCCATCGAAATCACAGCCGAGATCTTCTTTGCCATGCCAGCTGTCAATGTCGTAATCGCATGACGCACTGTAAAGTGAATAGGCCTTACAATTTACGTGCATCTGTTTCCGAGAATGTCAACATGTTCGTACCAAGCGTACCGCCCTAAACCAGGGACTGCAAACTTATCATTTTCGGCCAATGACGAGCGAATGTAAACTTGGAAATCGACGCCGTCCATCAGAAAATAGGGAGCTTACGAAACGACGACGCCGACGGCAACGACGACGCTACAAAACAATAGGTTTAATGAGCAAAAACAATGGCTCTGCACGTGCGTTTTACATTGTGGTACATTTCTTTGCCGTCATCTCCTAAATGACGACGTGAAATGACCAAATTCAAGGTTCTGTGGAGGACGTTAGCACATGACGATGAATTTTCAGTTCTCTCTGTACGCTTCCAACCCACTCATACCAGTTTAATTCCTCGACAGTTACTACACATTTTTAACGCGACACGACATGAAATAGTTTCGTAGTGATATGAATAACGCGAACTCGTATTTTTAAATGAAGTCCTCGTAGCCGTCGTCGTCCTCATTTCGTAAGCTCCCTAATTACAAGTAGCTCGCCAGTGAGTGGAGACATTCCGGACGGACTTCATACGGGACATTGACAGCCGGTAGCTTTTCAGGAAATACTCGCTGATGGGCAGATCGTGCAGGTAGAGGGCCTTATCCTTGAACACTGTTTTGTTTTGTAAAGAGTAGGACTTGAACAGAGTCCACTCGAATCCAGACTCGGAAGTAAAGTTGCAGTAGATTGGAAACAAGAGATTCTGTTGGTTCACCGTACCTCTCTATGAAACACTTTGGCTTCTTGACAACGGATCGAAGCGGTGGGGATTTGCACCTGTGCCCCACAAAACCCGGCGCGCATGTGCAATTGGACTTTTTTTATTGATGTCACAAACCTCGTGACATAAGCCATCGTTTTTATAAGAGGTGGTCTGACAGCAGTGGTTTTGATACCTTCGTTCGACGCAAGACTGGCTTTTAACTCCCTATAAAAGCAGATATAATCTCAAACTTTCGTGGCCTAGTGCACATGAAAACGTTTCGGAAGCGAAACTTTTGGCAAGCACGTAAAATCTGACTCGAGGGTCAATTGCTATTAATTAATCAATAAATATGGTCCAGAAAATTCTTCAAAACTCACTCTATTACACGCCGCTGTACCTTCTACCTGCTTTCAAAGTGACTTCACGAAGAATTATAGAACTAATAAAAACGAATGACTTTCCATGTGATGCAAATCATTCACCTAAGTAAGATAAATGCGTAGTTCTGGAACTTAATCAATGTAGTTAGTTTGTATGTACCGCTTTGTTTATGAAATCATTGTAAAATTGAATAACTTTGTATTGTCGAATGTGATCGTATCATGGTGGTGGGAAGCCCGAAAACCTATTACGACTATTAGTCAGTTCTCACGTGTACATCACATCCCAAGTGTTCTGTTCTTAATCAGCATTAATTGTAAACGGTCAGGGGCAGATCTAGGGGGAGGGTGCTGGAAGTGCGCACCCCTCCCCCCTTCCCCCTTCCCTCCACGCCATCCTTGAGATGACTTGCGGTTTTCTAATGAAACTGGTATTCTGCGAGGAAAAAAAAACTTATCTTAACGTCACCAGTCAGCTGCCCCATTCCTTAGTGGCGAACCCCCTCCTAAGAAAAATCCTGGATCTGACCCTCATGGTGCACAAGAAAATACAATAAAGTTTAAGTTGAGGTTGGGGTAGAATATGTTTTGGGGGAAACTGACTTAACAACATCTGCAGTGAGTGGCCCGAATAAGAATTATTTCGATGATTTCTTTTTTCTTTCCTTCAACTAAAATTGGCAAATTTGAGGTGAGCTTAACTTAACCATGAAATAGATATCTTAAGATATCGAAAACAGATATATTCTTGTGTTTTAATGCTAATAAGCCTTTCTAGTCTCGTTACGACGAGCAAATTTCAAAGGAATATTTGTTTCAAAATGATGGTAGTAGGCCTAATTAACATAAATGCAAAAGAATGTAAAAGTGGTCGCCATTTATGAAAGTGGTCTCTTACATTTATGAACCCGAGCGAACAGAGTTCAAGAAGTCTGCAATCTGATTGTTTGAGCATGGTCAGAATATTTCTGAATAAATATTTTATGGATAAAATTCTTCAATTTATTCCCATGGGAGAAAGAATCTGACTCAATATATCAGAGCCAAAACTATGTAAAAAGTTCATTTTTACCCTACAACATCCATCTATAAATGTGTTTTTTTCTTAGAAATTTCGAAATAATACTTCTATTAAGGTAGATTATAACAAGAGGCTAACCTTAAGTATTAAATACCTTAATAAGACGGGAGACTTCGACCTAATCATTTTCTGACCGCAAGAAATTTAGTAATAATTCCTTTATCTTTTTACGAAAGGACGAACGTTTAAGCAGTTTAATCGAATAGCCAGAACATTTACGCATGCGCTGAGGGAATGTTTGGACAAAAAGAAAACGCAATACTTCCAGACATGGCGCTGGAGCGTCGTACCAAACGAGTGATCCCGGGATTTCGGCCCGTACGATCGCCTTTGGCACAGTTGACCCTTCGCTGCTGTCTGCTACCGACCTCGCCTCCTGGTACGGCATTGAGGGAGGGATATGTCGGCCCCTAAACCATATGTGACAAATCCCACGCCTACTCACAGCTCCAAACCGCCCTTGTCATTACTATTTAACGTAAGATTTCGATGGCTTATTTATTCAAGAGAATAGTCATTTTATCTGTCATATGGTTAGCACCGGAGTAGCAGATTACAAAATGCACGCATGCGCCCTGGCGAAGGTAACATACATGCATGCATAAAACTTTATTTTATCTCGAATTTCAGAATAATATCTTCGAGACATTACAGCTAACATACATAATATATGCAGATACATAACTCAATATCAAATAATATTTAAATATATATTTATCAAAACGAAAAGCCGCTGTACAAAATCCGGCCCTGGATTAGTTCAGTGGTATGGGAAAAATCAGGTAGCGCATTTCGCAACGTACTTAGTAAAAACGTAAGAAAAAGAAGACCATAACTGGTTGTTCTAGGTTTATTGAGGGACAGAATGTAATTTCCACGAACATCATGCGTAAGAAGAGAACGGGAGAGAAAACGTATTTTTCATATATGCAGGACAAGCCTTTTCTTTCTTTAACTACTTTTATACAATAATATGAGGAAATTTTGAATGCGCTTATTGCATAGAGATGTAGAGTTTGACTTAAGTGGTACGTAAGAGGACAGGTAATCGCAAATATAAATCTCATTACTCTCTTATTTACATTATACCGTTTCTTGGACAAGAAATTACTAAGGGCCAGGCCAAATTTCCTATGATAAAAAGTCTACGTTAACAGCACGCACCTTGGTTACTCCTTAGTATCCGCCTAGAAATCTTCTTCTCGCTACTTTTTCCTCATTTGATGAGGACCAGTCTCCGCTTGCCTCCTTCATGCCCAAAAGGAATTCTGGGTAATTCGGCCGTTCCATGACAAGGGAAGACCCCCAATTCTCATTTCATAGATTTTCTTATGAGTGTGGAGCCACCCAGTCCTACCGCCAAAATACAGCATCCGTTCGATTGAAGATTATAGCTTTCAAAGCTTGCTCAAATTGTATCGGTAGGTCCTGGAATTCGTCCACGTACAGAAAGGCCAGAGAGACAACTTCACTGGTGCTGTGAGCCGCCATGTTTACAACAGAGCAATTTAGGCGTTCCAATCTGCATGAAATCATCTCTCACCTCTGTCTCGAGAAGAGCAGACACGCACGATTCTTACGTTACGTTTATGCCCCTGTAGAATCAACCGAAATCTCAATTCCTTATCAAAAGTTAACCAGCATCTTAATATTTTTGGTAGGCTACAATAGTCGTCACATTTGTTGGAACACCCATCGCCGTTTCCCCCTTCCTGAATGGGGGAAGAGGGATGTGGTATAAGCTACGATCTTGTAACACGATGATTCTGACCATTCGCTAAGTGTTCCAACTAAATATGTCTAGTATTGTCTGAGTATTGGTGTGCGTTGGTATGAAGCCGTGCGATGCAATATACGCCGTGCAATATTCCAACAGTTTTAAACTCGTGTGATAAGTACATTTTGTCCTCTGAACACTTTAATAGGCTCTATCAAGAAAAAATGAGGGGACAGAGAGGGAGGCTCAAGGCGTTGGCCGGGATATGTTATGTCCACGAAAGTTATTTTTAGACGAGCGGAAGTCTTTGTTCTAGGGGAAGTCTGTCTTCCGAGACGTCCGCATGCAGTCTTGCTTCGCTCTCAGGTTCTTAGTGAAAAGAGAAAATGATGGCGCACGTGGAAGGCTGATGAATATATATTTTCTTTCAAACATCGGACCGAGGTTGGCCTGCATGCGGACGTCTCGGAAGACTTCCGTTCGTCTAAAAATAACTTTCGTGGACATGACATATCCCAAGGGCTGGACCGGGAGCCTCCTTCTCTGTCCCCTCATTTTCTCTTGGCTCTATTCCCAGACGGACTGACATGATTACCAAGTGCAACGGTCAGCGTTGCAAAATATGCAAATATGCAAATATATTACGGCCCCTGAAGACGTTTCTTTCTGCGATAGGACTGACAGGCTTGGAGTGCATGAGACAATTCGGTAGATCGTTAATATATAAGAGAAAAAGGAGCAGGCCCAAAATTGTCCCCTGAGGGATACCACAGGACAACACACTATTGCTAGAAGGAGAGCCATTTAGGAAACAATTCTGATTGCGTTCAGATAAGTACGATTTAAACCACTCAATTGAGACAACTTAGAAATCAGAATATTGTGATCCACCGTATCAAAGGATTTTTTGAGATCCAGGAATACTACAGCGTTCACGTTCCCTTGGTCTATGTTGAACGCCCAATCATCAGTCGCCTCAAGTGAAGAGGTAACTGTAGAGTGGAGCGACCGAAAGC
Organism: Montipora capricornis; assembly: GCF_036669925.1. NCBI lineage: Eukaryota > Metazoa > Cnidaria > Anthozoa > Scleractinia > Acroporidae > Montipora > Montipora capricornis. Next base: position 47,823,603 of record NC_090883.1, on the reverse strand, counting down.
CTGACTGGTGGGTGGAAAGTTAATTATTAGCCGTTAAATAGGCATAGAGTTGATCATAAATAATCCTTTCAAAAACTTTTGCAACTACTGGAATAACAGAAATAGGACGGTAATTGTCTAGATATTCCTGGGGCACCAGTATACTCAACTTCGGGTTGAAAAGAAAAGTTTTGTTCGGACTCGCCGACTTCGCTGAGCAAATTAACGACATCTCGTAACTTAGCTATCGTAGCATCCTCCACGATGTTGACTAAAGCAAGGCGAACGGCATTGTAGTACAGCAAATTTCCACGGGTCAACATGTTGTCAATATTTCAGTCATCAAAGTTACTGGAGTGATTTAACACTTCCATTAAAGACCGGACTCTTGAAAGAAAAGCCTCCCTTACGGTCGCCATTTCCTTGGGGCACTCGACCCAGTGTCTGGCGGGAAATCTTCAAATCCCACAGTGCATTGCGAAAAAAAAAACGAACGCGAACGTTGAACGGACGGTGTCGAAGAACTTGAAAAAAACATTGTGTCAAACGAATGTCGAACTTAGGCTTGACAAACGAATGCTGTTTTATGTAAAAAAAATGTCGATTTTAAAAAACGAATGCCGAAGCGAATAAGACGAATGTCGAAATGAAAACGAACGTCCAATTTAAAAGGCGAAAGTCAAACTTGTAAAACGAGCGAAAAGTTGAATTTTGATAAGAAATACGTACGCGCCATACTTTAATGTTAAAGACAAGCCGTTCATACAATCTCTTTTATTTTTTTATGCGCGCGTAAATCAAGTCAAATTCACGTGCGTGACCTACGTAAATTTTACGCAACAGTGGAAATCCACCTTTGAAGATACAAGTACAGTTAAAAATTCAACACGAAACAAAAGGAGAAAAGGACAGAGCAAGCCCAAAAGAAAACCTGACAACGGATGCACTCAATGTAAAATCTTAGCGCGTTTTCTTTACTGTCGTTCTGAAAGTCTTAGGTGCGTTTGAATGTCTTTACTGCCTCGTGGATTAGCACAATTTTGTTGCCTGTTCGTCTGTTCGTTGACGTCTCTTGTTTCCGTTTCTCAATGGTTCTGCACTATTCTTTTTTTTTTTTTTTTCTTGTACCGGTCATTTGCGCCCTTAGCTTTGCATAATTTAGTCTCTTACGTTATTTTTGCACATGGTGTTGGAAAGTTGAGTTCTTTTAGCAGCTACATACATTAAAGGAGAAAGCAAAAAAAAAGACAAGAAGCAATCTTCGATTCAATAACTACTTAAATTCATTCCCAGTTAATGCGATGGCGTTTCGGTTGAAAAAAAAATTTAAGTGATGCTTTTACTGGTACCGGCGCCCAAGAATGGTACTTACTGCCGCCGCCATTATACATTCAAGGTACGTAATACAGCTTTAAAGGCTGTAATAAGTGTTTAAAAATCTGTGTTCGAGAAACAACTTTGGCGATCGATTGAAATCATACGTTTTCACAACAACATTAAGACATGCTAGAAAGTCTTTTCTCGGTCCTTTTTCTCTTCATCTCCACATTTCATGCATTGAGGGTATCTGCAAATCAAGGTAAGAATTATTTTCTTCTTTAGTTTGCACTTGATTATTTAATCCTTGAGTGGAATTAGACTCTTTAAACACAGCAGAACTTAAGAGACCCCTACTGAGTGAACAATTAATATTGTCCTCACAGATGATATGTTCAACTTTCCGGTGGCATCCCTTTCAACGGGGTTAAGAAACGAAATGTGTCTTAATTCACCACGTCTTGAAGGTTTCTTCTCAAAAATTGTAAGAGTTATTTCCTTCGTGGCTTCGTTTGTCTAGTAAAGCTTGCATGTCCGATTAAAAAGGAAGGCAGCTTTATTTTAGTGTCTAGTCGTTCTAGCGCTGGAGCACTAATTGGAGACACAGTGAACTGAAATTAACAATTAACGCAAATCAAGAAAAATGTTGGTTTTTGAGGAGAGGGGAAACCGGAGTACCCGGAGAAAACCTCTCGGTGCAGAGCAAACAACCAACAAACTCAACCCACATATGACGCCGAGTCTGGGAATCGAACCCAAGCCACATTGGTGTGAAGCGAGTGCTCTCACCACTAACGCCTTCCCTGGTCCCCTGTTATTCGTCGTTTCCTTATAAATAAGTACGTTTAAAAAGGCAGAATTCTAGATTTCTGGTTCTAGATAATCAAAGAAACCCTGCCGATAATGTCCCTTTTATCCCTGCATCCTGTTAAGTGCTGATTTGAAACTTTTGCCCTTTTTATGGGAAAGTTAAATTCAAATTTGTGCCTCTCAATTGTCCGCTTTTCATGGCGGCGTTTCACTGAGGGCGAATGAAAAGAACCCTAACTGGGTAGAGGCAGACTAGGTAGCTGTTTAAACGCGCAGTCGATTAAGAAGTGCGACACTTCCCTTGGATGAGCAGTGGTAATCCTTTGACCGTTAAAACCAATTTTTAGCCAAGAGTCGGTTTGCTGTTAAATTCCCACTTGATTGTGGCGGTTAATCAAAGCACGTGGAAATTTTAAATATCGCGATTGTGGATCTTGGGTCAGATGTAAAAAAAATGCCGTGTACGACTTCAAGTTTAACTTTTAATTATCATGATGTAGTGCTGTCATAAAGGACATGCAGTCATGAACGGAAGCAGTTTGGAGTCAAATGGAACGAAAGTTCCTGGAATGCGCGACGACTGTTTACATATCATCAATAATTCACCAAAGTCATGGAAAGCAGTTATTTCAATAAATCAACGAATCCCTTACACAGCTGGAAAAATCAACTGCTTTTGGGTACGACTACTTCCGCTCTTCATTTTACGATTCCAGCCATTCCTAGAAGAGAGGAAATACGGCTTGTGGGTGAACATTTGCTTTTTTGTTCTGGGGCAAAGAAAAAGCATCAAATAACACAATATGCCTTGGCAACTGCAGAGAGAGGTATTAAGACACGTTTATTCACCTGCCAGTGCAACTAAGCCTTGTTGGGTCATTACCTCGCTTCCCAAACGCTTTGGACGAAGACGACGAGGAAGACGAAGACGAAGACGATGACGGAGTTGAAGACGATGACAATGACAATGACGATGCTAAAGACCAAGACGAAGGCGATATTGATGAGTAAAAATAAAAGAGAGTATTTTGATTTTAGCTCATCTCTCTCCTTTTATCTACAGATATCAAGCAACTAGTGAAAAGTGAGAGACAAGTTAGAATAAGAGAATTGTTATGCCTTTATGAGAAAGAGAACCTTGTCGTTTCCCGTTTGCAGTTTCACGTCGACGCAATACTTAATCTCTAAAATTTCATGAATCAATCGAAACAATTTCGGTCTTTGATTGAAACGCGCCATGATAAAAAGTGCCATCGAAGATCATGTATTCCTGATGAGAATGAATTCAGTCTTTTTTCCTTTGAAAGGGACTAAGGAAATCGAACCAAATGGAATTTAAGTTGACAGGATTCGTGGATTTCAAAATGAGATGTCCCTAAATTCATCAGTCGTATTTATTTTATTTTTTTTTGAACGTTAGAAGAACAATTACCTTATAATTATGTTTACATGTTGAGTTTTTAACGCACGAACACCCAACTTTTTCTTTTCCATATTGACAGAAGGCGCATTTCTCGTTATCGATACGTCTTATTTTCTTAAGAAAACTATTAGTTGAAAGTCTTCTATGTAGAAATTTAAAATTAAAGACTACAAGTTTTAAACTCTTGGTACATGTAAAGGCCAAGACAAAGGCTGCTTTCCACTTGACTTTGTGACCGGGTTCAAGATTAATTTCCTTGTGCCATTTTTCCTGCGTTAGGGTTGATAGCTCACTTTTTATTGATACTAACTTCTTATAAACGAATCCAGATGGTTTCAGAGTTTTATAGAAATTTCGAAAGAAAGCTCTCATAACTAACATTAGTCTTTTCACTTTGCCTTCGGAGAGAATTAGTTG
>NC_090883.1:47802157-47817157 GCF_036669925.1 Montipora capricornis | reverse complement strand
CTTGGCATAAGACGGACCGACTTTGTGAGAGACGGGTAGAGTCGGCTCGACTCGGATCGACGAGTAGACACAAGTCGATCGGATCGATCCACCGTCCACCCGCCACGAAACGAATCCTATTGAGTGTATTGGCCAACCCTCGTTGATGTGTAAAAAGTTAACTCAGTTTTCCTTTTCTTGTTATAGAACGAGTGACTCTGCTCTTTGTCGGTGATATCTGTTTTTCTGCGGCCACGAAATACTACGTTGAGCACGGATATTGCACATACAACGATTCTTTTAAGGATGTAGCAACTTACATTAGGGAAGCTGATGTTTCTATAGGAAACTTAGAATCTCCATTTGTCGGCGGGAATGTGTACCCGCATATTTACAAAGGACGAAAATCAGTCATATTGGATGCAAGTCCCAGCGCTGCTTCTGCACTGAGGTACAAAGAACCCCTTTTCATTAGTTTGTGATTTACACCTTTTCCTTTGCGTGATGTCATTGTGTAATTTTGAAATGTCTAATGTCTGGCTTTCTAATAGAGGAACTGTTTAAAATTAATTCGGAATTGATCAACAACAAAATGGCGTTCTGGGTTACCAGTATGTCAAAAGAATATGTTAGGTGCTTGAAAATATGTATTAGGTTAAAGGGGTAAAATGCAGGATAAAGGTTTCAAAGTTTAAAAGGAAGTTTTTGTTTTGTTTATAACATTAGTAAGAGAGGTCTTGACCATTTTTTTTTTTATCAAATCCAATTATATCAATATCTCCATCAATAAATCGAAAATTTACAAAAAGAGGGCCTTAAGGATTACACAGATGGTAGTTTTAACATTTGTTCATACCTGTAACATGGTTCCACCTTCCTACTTTTTTATCATGGAAAGCGGATTCCTAGCTAATCCCGTACCCATGATCTTCCTGTGACGTCTGACTGTGGGAGATCTGTGTACGAGATTAGGTCCCAGCTTTACTGAATGTGACAGTGACCACAGAACATGACAGAAGTTGCCCGAAACAACTAAGGGAATGTTTTACGAAACTTGGGCTGAAAAAAATATTAATAAACCACTTACGTAGGTTGTGCGTTAAAGAAGGTTAGTTTGTAGAGATGGATTATATTTGCAGGTATCACAATTTGAATCTAACTTTATACATGTGAATTATCGAATACTGTAGCCACCTGTTGAAGACTGGTTTGTGTTTTTAAAATGTTTCTTTTTGAGATCTTATAATAATACAGGCGGAACCAGTCATGAAACATCTGCCAATATATATCTCGAACGTCATATTCTAGCTACGGAAGGCGTTTTAGCCCAAGCCGTAATTATGATTAAAACTTCTGCCATCTGTAATTATCTCTTGCTTGACATTATCGACTTCATGATATGACCTTGTCAGCAAGTCTACGCTTTCTCACTATGGGCTTTGTATGTAGTATTTAGCCACCGTAACACTATAAACTATACTTTCTTTTAAGCTATGTTACGGATATTGAAATGAATGATTGAGAAGGAAATTGTTAATCTCGGTAGATGAAATGAAGAGACGATTTTGTTTTTCAGTGGTGACTCGGAATACTCAGAAAAATTTTGAGTGCTCCGTCTACGACCTTCCGATTACTAGTTCGAATGCTCTAAAACTGCGCTTTTGGAAACTCGTCACTGGTGACTCGGGAATACTCGGAACAAATCCGCCGGAGTGATCCTTAGCAGGAGTCGAACCTACGAGCGTCCGATTACCAGTTCGGATAGTCTATGACTGAGCTATCCGATCCGGTCCGATCTAGGTTTTGCCAGCGGCCCGTGGGAATATTTATAAATCTGCATGGTCGAATTCAATTAACTATTCGGAAAGGAAACTGCAGAAAACTACAGTATTTACTTTGTATTTAATGAGCGACACTCCAAAGAAGCGAGATAAAAAGAGCCGTATAAAAGCTAAGCAGAGAGTGGCCTCAGTTTTTACCAGATTTGCAGAGTAAATGTTAAATTGAATGTTGCAGTGTTTGGCAAATCTCGACGGTTAATCATAAAGTCGACTCGTTAATCATAAAGTCTGAAGTCAGAAGACAGAGCTTGTTCTGCAGAAATAATGACTCAATACTTGTTTGAAGCCATTTCCTTTAAGAAATTCCAGGAGCCTATCACCGGGAGCATCCATCTCCCATATAAACCCTTGGAGACAACCTTTGCCTGTATCTTTCTATTTTTAGACTTTCGAATTCCCACGAATGCATTATGCCATCCAATCAGAATAAAGTTATTGTATTACGTCACAAGCAGTCACGCACCAGTGATCGCGTTAGTCTCACAAAATATTCTAAAAATAAAAAGATACGGGCAAAGGTTGACTCAAGGATATAGTCTGGATGGAGGCTCCAGGTGATGGGCTCTTGGAAATTTCCTTTCTTCTCGAAGGCTACTACCCATAGATATCCGGTCTTCGGTGATGCTGCAACGAGGAACGATTGCCACGATAAGATGTCGTTTGATTTCGGTCACCCTTAGACAAAGAGTCTCACAAATAATGGTCTTGCCGAAACCAGTGCGTTGTCAACGGATCAATCCGAATTTCTGAACGCGTCGGTTACTGCCCCTGGTGCAGTCCCTTCTTACATTTCTCTTCCCTCGGTCATTATATTTGTTTGCGTGATAAAACACGACTGCCTCAGAAAAGCGGGCCGCTCGAGTGATTTCTGAAGGGACTGCTGGCAGTCTACACTCTCGACTCTCACCGATCGCTGCAAGATTGTTACGGAGTTGACAACAGTGATTGCCTGTTTCTCACAGTTTTGCAGGATTTGACGCAGTCTCAATCGCCAACAATCACATGAACGACTTTAGCTCGGAAGGTGTCGACTTTACTGTGGAGACCCTCAAAAAGGCAGGGATTCAACACTTCGGAAACAGTTACGGAGAGTGGAGTTCATCGCAGGTGACTATTTTCGCAACACGATAGTAATTAGGGGATTTAAAAGGCTGTCGCTGACTGAGAGTCAAAAATGTTGTCCCGTATATATATCTTGGCTGAGTTGTACGAAGCAGCCTGGTTTACATAGTGACATAATCAGCCATAAAGCTCATTAAACACAGTAAACCGAAAGAGACTCAAGCATACGCATAATCACAAGAAAAAGAAATCTGAAAAACAGTGATTGTAACTGATAACAGCCACGGCTCAGTGCATCGTTGCAGCTCCATTTTCTTGCGGAGATCGGTGACAACGTAAATTCGTTGGCTGCCGCTCTAGGAAAAAAGGTGGCAGTAAACCCCTCGTATTACGCTAAAACAGTACGCACGTTAACTTTACGAAAGCAGTGGCTCCGCTTAATTCATATCCGTCTTTCGAAAGACGAAGCTTGGGGAACTCAACAGGCTACAGTTGTGTCTCGAGCAACTGTACTCATTACGCATCTTGTGTGCCCTCCAAATTTCCCATGTGCTTTAAATTTCGAGGAACGCAAGCTGACTGAATGAACCAATTGTTAAGTATAACATTTCTCAAATAGTACACTTGCTCTGATTGATCAATTAGGAAGCTGTGTTCTACTTCATGTATGGCCCGCCACATTGAAAACTGTTTTGTTGCTTTTTCTTGTTTTAAAATCCTTGAGATGTGATGAGTATCTTACTAACCCTAATTTGTCAGGCCCTACTCTAAGTTAAGGCTCATTTTTGTTTTGTTCTTTTATTTTTTCAATTAACGGCCCTCATACATAGGTGCTTCGTACCAGGTCGTTTTACACCGGTACATAAAATGAACTGCAAAAATGTCTGGCGGCCAAAACTTGAACCACGGACAGTTATTAAAGAGATTTAGTATGGCGCTTATACGGCAAACTTGCGAGTTGCATAATTAGTCGAAGAAAATTGCTCGACTTGAGCTCATTTCTTCCCTTCGGGCTACAGATACTAGCTTAGCGCAAGAGAGGATGAGGTAAGAGAGCAGATCCCAATTCCCCATCATAGCTTTTTAAAAATCTATTTCTAGTTTCGCAAAGCTATTTTAAGTTCTCGTTCCCACTGTCGCGCGGTTAGATTATCAGGGCCGGGGACGGGGGACGAGATCGTGTTGGATTTTTCAACCATACAGCGTCCAAATATTGTAGCTAGAAATATGCAATCACGTTCGTCAGTTTGTTTTTTAAGTGTAGTCTGATCGTAATAAGCATTCGAGAGAAGATTCGTCAGTTCCTGAAAGGCAAAGGAATTGATTTCGCGCGAGTTCGATTTGAAATTCATATCAAATTATTGCATCCATTTAGAAATCGCACTGTGATTTAAAATCAGTCAGATAAAGGATTTTAGTCAGTCAGTTGGAAACTCCCTAAATGTAAGTCTTCAGCCTCAAGGAGCTCATTTTCTTCATTCAGAAACTTCCCATTCTCGTTCCCAGGGCTTTAATTTTTCACGACCCTCCTTTTCTTCGGCGGAGAAAACTCCTGGGAACCAGGTTGATTAAATTCATTCTTTTTTTTAAGAAAGCAAAGTTTTTGGGACAAAAGTTGCAATATTCGCCACACAATAGCTTTCTTTGTCTTTCATTTTCCTGCAATTTTATTGGTTACTTTAAACAAGCCTCGAAATTTGATTGGTTGTCTCGTTTTAGTGTTCATTTCTCATTGGCTGAGCAAAAGATAGTGCGTCTCGGGAATAAATCGCACTGCTGAGAGCCAATCAGATTGCAAGGTTCAACAGCGATTTCAAAATGGGTGTAATAAAGTAGTTTTGATCAAAAACGATTTCTTAAAACATAAGCAAGCGAATATTAACGTTGAAAGCCGACGTTTGACGCCGAAACGTCGGCTTTCAACGTTAATATTCGCTTGCTTATGTAGTTAATAGTAGTTAATAATAGTTAATAATAAAAATAATTAACAATTATTCACCGATCGAGCCTCAAGTGAATAATTGTTTTAGTATAATTACACAGGTGATTATTTGGAAAATGGGCACTTTCTTTAAAACAATTAATTTCTTCTTCTGTCACCTCGACAAAACGGCTTGCGGCCATTTTGAAAACAACTGCTTAGGTGATTATCGCGAAATAATCATGTCAAGTGCAACCAATCAGCGAAGAGAATTTTTAATAATCATCTATGTGATTGTACTAATAATAAATTATGAACTGTATTTGAGTTTCAACTGTATTTAGCGCTGGGCACTAATTGGGAACACCTCTGTACAGAAATCAAATCAACTCAAATCAAATCATAGGTTGGTTTTTTGAGGAGAGGGGGGAACCCGGGAGTACCCCACGGAGAAAACCCTCTCGGAACAAGGAAGAGAATCGACAAACTCAACCCAGTGCACATGTGACGCCAAATATCGATGGAAATCGAGGCCGGGCACGTCGGTGGGAGGCGCGCAAGTGCTCAGGCGAGTGAGTATGAAAGAGATCTCTTTGTGGGAAAATTCTAAAATGAAAGAAGTTTTCAAAAGCAAAAACAATGGTGATAGAAAAGTTGTTTTTTTTTCTATTCAAAGCTTATTTATCTTTTAATGTTTGATAGGAACCTCTTATTATGGAAGTAAAAGGAACAAAGATTGGTTTTCTTGGTTATTGTGACAGCCCAAGTGTATACAAAAACTGCACAGAAATGAGAATGTTGTTCAAATCTGGCCCTGCCATTTACAGGGATGATATTGCCCGGCGAGACGTCAAGAGTTTGAGAGAGGTAGAACAGGAAATAAATGATTTCTTTGTTGAAAGAACTGCTTTGAACTTCCTCGAGTTTGCCCCACCGCACGATTATTTCGACCAGCTGTAAGGCTGCAGTATCGTACAACTTCTGACTAGCAAAAAAGCAAGAGTCTTCTTGGACACGGACGGTACACACCAATCGTCACCGTTATTCTTGTTTTCACCCACGTGACAAGGCGGCCATGTTGGATGGCAATTGTTTTGCATAATGATAAAGTTTAGTTCTTGCCATCCAACATGGCCACCATGAAGTCACAGGCAAACCAGCAATAAGCTCGACGATTACGGCCTAGAGATTAAGAACGCGGCTTGATTGAAACGGTTTAGAAATGTGTTGAGAGTTTTTGTTAAGAACCTAACTATTGTAGCTAGATTGAAAATGAAAGCCTTTTTGGACTAGCAAAATTTGCTTGGGAATATGGAACATATACAGTTAACTCTCTTTTAACGGACACCTCTGTAAGATGGACACCTCTTTTTAGACGGACACCTGGTGATGGTCCCGGCCGTTTCTTAATCATTTTACTATAACCAAACTCTCTATGAGACGGACACCTCCATAAGACGGACAACGGACACTTTGAAATCGTCAACGGACATTTGTGAGGTGCTGAATGTGACCGCAAATTACGATTTAGGGAAGAAAAATTGTTGTACGTGACTCTTTTTAACACCAGACGTTTAATTGACAGCTCTTATCTTGTCGTCGGAATACATACAGTGCAAGTTAAAATGAAATCAGTCATTTTTAATTCTTTTTATCATGCCTGACTACAACTACGGTATTTTTAAAAACTTTAAACAGACGTGTATTCACTGTGCACAGGTTCAGCATTAATCTTAAAATTCCTGGGGTCATGTTACGTCGACTCTCTATAAGCCGGACACCTCTCTAAGGCGGACAGCTGAGGACGGTCCCGATGGTGTCCGTCTTAGAGAGAGTTGACTGTATACGCACAACTGAGACTGCCAATTAAAGTAAATTTAAGTTACCTGTTCTTTCGCATCCTTCGCTAATAAAAGCTGTTCTTCATCGTCGCGCACTCACGTCCTCCACAGAACCAGACATTAGCTCATGTTAGGACAAAAACAACGAAACAATGTAACGAAAACACGGGTTCAGGGAATGCAGAAACATTCTTTATTTTTGTTGGCGCGCCTTTTTTTACGTCTTTGTTGTTCCTGTCGCTGAGGAGCTCTCCACTACAAGGCCGCACGATTTGCACAAGAAAATTATTGTAAACTGCATTTTCAGTCTGGCAAAAGTCCTTCCGACACTGCGTGTCTTGTTATGGTGCCGCAAATAAAAATTGCATACAACACTATAAATATCAATTTCCCTTTTTAGAGTAAACGGTTCTTAGTCTGCTCTGCACTTGACGCAGCAAAACTGAGGTCAAAATCAAAGAGGAAAATACCAATGAGTGGAATTGATTACCAACTTTTGAAGTCCTTTTTTCTTTAAGCCTTTGTATAGGTAATCACGTCATTTTGAGTGCAATTTGGAATAAATAGGCAGGAGTAATTTTTTTCAAAGACGAACAAAATTTTCTTTGAAAAAAATGACAACTGCTTACTTATTCCAAATTGCACGAGAAAGATCATTGCGCCATAAATTGCGCCATCCAGGGCTCACATGTGATTGGCTATCTCTGACTTTGTTTGCTCATTGACCAATCAGAATGCTTCGTTTATTACTTCTTTTTACTCTGAATTACCTCTTTTTTCCCTCTTTTCTGCCCTATGTTGCCTGAAAACTGCATTTTTCTCAACCAAACAGAATGGAGTAATTTTTTCATGTATACTATTAATAGACTAATAGACCTTATTCATAAATGGCGGTCACATTTATAATTCTTTTGTCCACGTGCAAATTAGCCTATCAAGCCTCATTTTAGAGCAAGAATTCTTTTCATTTCACTGTATGGTATGGAGGCTTGGTAGGCTAATTTGCACTTCGACAAAAGAATTATAAATTGACCGCCATTTATGAATAAGGTCTATAGAGCAGAAAATCATTCAATCTGATTTTCCCTCAAGGCCGAAGTGGACATCATAGTCGTGGTAATCCATTTTGGAGCAGAACTGTATTCACAGCCTCTTCCGTACCAGCGTCGTATAAGCAGACACCTAATTTCGCTTGGTGTCCAGATCATCATCGGAGCCCATCCGCACGTGCTTCAGCCGCATTGTCTCCATAACAACACGCTCGTGGCATACAGTTTGGGAAATTTCCTGTTTTATCCAAGGCGACCCCATGGTGGAAGTTCTTTGGTAAGGTAATTCGTTTATAGGCGAGCTTCTGTTGGCGTCATAGTTTAACTTCACTAACATGCTACTGAATTTTCTTATAGAAGGTATCGTTTTATCACAAATTAGTGACAAGAAGTTGTAAATCTTATGTCTTTAAGTGCAAAAGCGTCACGAAGTGCCGCCTTGCTCTTCTTCCCAACTTCAACATCAGTCGTACGCGTGTCTCGGAACCCGCAGATCGACAATACACCTTATTCCAAAATGGCCGCCATTTTAGTATTCTTTTGTTTCATTGCAAATTGGCCCTTTTGGCCTCGTTCAAGGTAAAATATTCTTTTGAATTTTGGGCTTGAAAGCGAGACCAAAAGGGCCAATTTGCAATCAAACAAAAGAATACTAAAATGGTAGCCATTTTGGAATATGGTGTATTAATGTCACAAAGTGTCCGCCAAACTGTTCTGCTCCTCATGAAGTATAGAGAAACAGCTGCATTTACCCTATGCTAAAAATAGCACTAACCTATACCTTAAGACTTAAAGGGACACTTAGTGTTGGTTACAATGTTCCCCAATTAGTGCTCCAGTTTTTTTTCTTTTCCTTTATGTCAAAATTAGGCGTTCATCTAAGCAGGTTCAATCCTGGCCTGGACGTAAGAGCAAAGTGTGAATCTCATTATGCTACCACACTGGGAGAGCATTAACAGGAGAGCCCATATGTGATTATCCAGGCGACCAACACAGTTACACACGAGTAGACGAGAGTTCTTTTTTACGCTTTTCCTTATTGGCTTCCAGCGTCACAATACAATGAGCTGAATACAATGGGGTTGCACGATTGTAAACAATGGCGCCTTCCTATATGCAACTAAGCATGATACGATAAATGTCTCCGCGTATGTGCATGTGTTAAGTGCCGCGCTAAGTAGGTTCTTCAGTCCACAAATACTCTCGTTTACTCTTGTGTTGGCATTCAAACCATTCAAACCAGGGTCTGGTTGTTCAAAATCCTGTTAAAACGCAAATCCCGGATTAAAAATTAACAAAGGAGTTAATTTTTCTTCTCCAAAATGTTGTTCAACACTGATATTTGGCAAAAATTTACAGGAGAGGAAGTCAATCTTGAAAAAAAAAACTGACAAAATGAAACGAAAGTTTACCCTCATCCTAGATTAAGTTAATCGGCTTTCGAATAACTGGGCCCAGGCTGTCAAAATGAACACTCTTTGTTTTATGCCGCAATTATGGACACAAAAATCCATAATCATCGGTAGACGGAAGAAGGCAACATCGTTCCCGGTAAACTATGGGGGTATAATTTCGATATATCGATCAGTACTAAGACGAAAAGTAACACAACAACAACATGAAAATGTGATATACATAATCCCCGAAATGAAATTTTTCCCAACTGGCACTTCAACACGAATTAAGCAAAAATACATCCTCGTTTGTTCAATTTCAACAGGGTGTTTATGGAAGACTAGGAAAGAAACCGAATAAAAAGATAATAGAAGCATTCGAGCACTTTGTTCTAGGAAACTGTGAAGACCTGAAAATCAGTCAAATGTTGAAAGTCACTGTAACCAGGTAAACATGATAATGCTTAAGAATTGCTGCCTCTACTCGGGTCAACGTACGTAGATAATACTGACAACCGGTTTGTTATAGAGAAGCGTATCATCCACAAGATAGGGCGATTTCCTTGAAATAACATTCGCCATTGCGGCTAAATTAAAGTCATGAGATAGTTGCGGAGTTGCCCGAAAAAAATGGCAGCTTAGTTACCAACGACGACTTAGTGTAAATAGCTTACACTGGAGAGTTAACAAAAAAAATAACTCAACGCCAGCGCGCACTGCTCTTGGCGGGCTTGATTTGGTGAACTCTAACTGAGGGCTTTTAGCGAGACGTGTTTATGTGGCAGCTTGCAGAGTTAGGCTTCTTAGACAAGTTCTACAATCTGACTCTGCAAGTGCATTGTTATTGTTATTATTTATTACCTTCAAGGACGCCCGGGGTTGGAGTGGGAATAGGAAGGATTTTAAGCGTCTGTCCGTTCTGTGTTGTACGCTATTATGTATGCCAATGATACTTCAACGACCGGGTAGAGGAATGGAATTTTGCAATATCCGGGGTATGTGGGGGAGGGGATGGTAGAAAGTGTTCCTTTGACAAAAGAGTTCACATTGCACTTGTCACTTGTAGTGGCTGCTTTAGGTGGTAAAACACTTACTTCTAATCATTCATGTTACAGGGTCTCATGACCCCTCCCGGTAATCAAAACTGTTCGTGAAGAAAAGTAGGGAGACCCTGCCCTCCTTTCACATTCAAGCGTTGTTTTTTGGGGGAGGGTGGGTGAGATCAAACGTAGACTGATAGGGATGCCAGAGGCATTCCTTAGAGGTGCACCCCCTCCTCAGAAAAATCCTTGATCCACTTCTGCCTTTACAGATTGATGTCTGGTGAACTCACCCCAGCCGGAAAGAATTTTAACCCGCCATGAGAATTCACGTAAATATGTGCGGTAAATAACGCCAATACCATTACCATTAGCATTAAAATGCATACCTTTTCGTTACCAAACCAAAATACGAGTTACACATCTATTTTATTTTTTTTGACATTATCAGTGGAGTTCCCAATTTTATTATTTGCATTTCAGAGATCGTTTGCTGGAAGCAGAATATCTTCCAGTGAAAATAAAATTCGATAAAGAAAAGAAACTACTTCATCCAGAACCTACAAGGAACGCGGAATGGATTAAAGTTTGTGCAAAAGGAGACAGACAATGTCAACCCGATTGCAAGACAAAAGATGATGAAATGAGACACAATACAAATAAATGAAGCAAAAGCCTTGATAGTTCTTGTTATTTAATGACAACGGTCTTGAGCGATGGGTGACGGAGGGGAGGGGGGGGGGGGGGCGGAGAAGACGGAAGGGTAGAAGCAGTGATACCAGGTTACCGATGCGTTCTTGACAAGAAGGCGCATCGTCATCCCAACGATCGATCACAACCAGGGTTCAATTATTGAGAATGACAATTAGCTTAGGTCTTAATTTCGTCGTGTACATGACATGCCACGGTCAAACTTACAAGCATATCGTTTATGTTGGTGATGGGAATAATGATCTTTGTCCCTGTCTTGCGCTAAAAGGCAAAGATTATATCCTAGCACGTGAGGGATATAGACTGTTGAATGGCTTGCTAGGTGCGAGAAGTTCCGAAGTTACAGCAGAAGTTATTCCTTGGGTGTCTGGCTTTGATGTTCTTCAATTCTTTCAGAAGTTATGTGCAGACTGAATTATGAATAACGTCATACATGTAATTATTATAATATTGTTATTATTATTTTTAAATATTGGATAACTGCAATTTTTAGCTTACTGACTGGGTCAATCACTTCATTGTATTCTTACATGTAAGTACTAGCTCATGTTAACTGAAGCCAAATGTTTCAAAGCTGAAGAATCTGTGATTGATTAGGCGAAATTTGCAGTAGCCAAAAATAGATAACTAATTTAACAAATTTGTAAACATTTCAATGCTACTTATCCGATATGACATTGTCTATATGGCCAAAATTTAATTGGTGCTAATTGTGCCTACTAGAGTACTATGTGCCTACTATTAATTTTGCTTACTGGTAACCCATTAGAAACTGTCACCCAAAGAATATTATAACAATATATGAACATACTAACCAAATTTGCGTTTTTGGCTTGGAAATTTAAGGTAGGAAGGTAAAACTTTATTTACCCGCGGTAAATTCATCAGCATTATACATATACCGGTAAGCTTAAAAAGTACACCTAACTAGATCTAATATTGATTGCAATATAAATTCCGTCTTACATTATGCATCATTATGCAAGAAAAAATAAAATGAGCACTACTAGAAAGCTGTTTTCCATGATTGTCGTGCCTAAAATACAGATTTTATTAGTTTGTTTAATTGACAATGGGAATCTGTCAATCAGCCTTTCTTCTTTTAGAAGGCAGGCTGTTCCAAAGAACAGCGCCTCTATAACTAAAGCTGTTCTTATAATATTTTGTTCATCTCCTTAAGCATCTAGTTGCACTCTTGCAATTCTCTAGGTACCACTTTTTAATTCTTACCCAAACTGTAATGTAATGTGTACTGTAGTTTAGTCTGTGAGTACTAGTTACTAAATGCAAGTGTCAAAAAAGCGCGAAGATCACTTCTCCTTTTCGGAGTGTTAATTATGGCATCACAGTTTCAGGCATTTTACTATTAAGCCACAGTGATACAAAGCTTCAGGCCTTTGTCTGTTGTTTCTTCCACCATAATATTATGGTTGTTGATGTTGCTAGTCTACCCATTGTAGGACGGGGTTTAGATTCTAAAGAAAGTTTAGTGCTGCATTGGTGAGGAAGTGGAACACGGAAATGGGTTTATCAACTTGGTTGGTACGGTAAATTGACAACCCTAAGGACCACCCTTTTGACCCTAAGTCAAAAGCTGTTGTTTTGGGCGATTTCTGTAGCGCTGAAAAAGGGCTGATGCTCAAATCGTCAGCTTTGGAATTTCTTTTCAGTGGCCAATTTACGTTTATCAACTCAGTTGATAAACCCATTTCTGTCTCCATTCTAGAGTTCAGGCCTCGGTTATTCAAAAGGAGGATAGCGCTATCCAACTGATAAATCCCTATCCAGCGGATCAACACTATCAAAACCAATTGAGTTATCCAGTGGATAGTTCTATCCACCTTTTGAACAACCGGGACCAGATGTATTTTCACATTTTTTTCGTGCCCAACCCTTGCCCAGAACACCCTGATCTGAAATTTAAACCTTAAAGCGAGACGATCACGTGCCCCTTTCATATTCGTGTGACGTCATCAAGTTTTAACAAAAACTGGAATATCTCTGGAACGAAAGGTATTCCAAAATAGAACACCATTCTTCATCATTTTGAAAGGTGAAAGGTGTAAAATAAGCAAAATATATGTTTTACTTCATACGCACTTTGAATAGGAGATCACTGAAGTAACAAATTCTCTTCTGCAACTCTTTAAGCCCTGGCCAAACTATCGAACAAAGTTGGATTGAAGGCTCCAACTTTGCTCGATCCAACATTGTTCGACCGTTTGGCCGCCCATGTTGGAAGATGTTCGTCCAACATTTTTTGTTCGATCAAATGTTGGATAGAGTTTGCTTTTGATCAAACATTACAACCAATAATTCTGCTCGACGCAACAATGTTGCAGTGTTTTGCCGCTCTTTCAACAAAGTTGTGTCCTGAATCGAGTCACGTTCGCGCTGCTAGCCGATCACGAATTACTATCTTATTTTCAAGCCTAGGCTTTTAGCATCATTTGCAACAGAGATGGCGGCTAGTACTTAAGGAGGCTCGAAATAGTTTCTCCTTTTTTAAAAACAATTAAACATATTCTGTCCTTAGATACAGTTAGGGCAATCATATCAAGACGAAATTTGGCCAGGGTATTAAGTACCTATCGTAGATTTCTCACATTATGTTTTCCTCCAAAATAATGTTACCATGGCAACGATATTAGGCATTTCTTTGAGCCTTAAAATCAACATATGTTGTCCTTTTTGAAGAAACGGGACGGTGAAATTTTCCCATTCAGTGTTACCAGATAATGTTAGAAATACTCTCTAAAATATTTAAAATTCAACAAAATCTGTAGGTCAGTTTTTCAGAAAAATAAGTTTTTTTGAATTGTGACTCTAATTTTTTTTTTCACCTACAGAATTTTTTTAAATTTTAAAGACAAACGGTTTAAATTAATCTAAGCTAACATGCAAAAAATGAAAAAAATTCACCGTCCAGAACCAGAGATATAAACGAGTAAAGTTGCAAAATCAGGAAAAATTAGGGGGTTACAAGATCAGCATTTACGCATGCGTCACCCGCTCATTCGAGTCCGCGCGCGAGTGGAGCTACAGGTCAACACAAACGGATTTAAGCGACTATTAAACCGTTTAAGTAGAATTTTCGTAGTTTTCGTGAATAGGAGATGTCTATTTATATTCCATGTATATAGGAATTGGAGAAAGGTAAGCGAAATTAGCGGTATTTGTTTATTTCTGGTGACCCATTTGAATCATGAGCTGACGCAAGCAGCTTACGAATTGCGTGTGTGGCTTACGCGCGCTCGCTCAGCTGAAAACCCTTTCGAGCCTCCTTAAACACGGAATGCTGGAACGATGGAATGCCGGAGCGGTGGAACGGTGGAACGGTGGAATACTTAAAAACGGAACGCCGGAATACTTAAAGATGGAACGCCGGAATACTTAAACACGAAACAGTTATGAAAATTCTGACAATTGGAACACATGGTTCCCCCCCCCCCCCCCCCCATCCCCCACAAGTAGGCATTTATAGATTATGCTAGTAAAAGTGGGATATTATGCTAGTAGCATTGCTTTTTTTTTGGCCAAATTATAGGATAGGATAGGATAGGATAACTTTATTTAGACACGGTAAACTCATCAGTCGCAACTATAAAAACCTAATTAATTACCAGAATTATTACAAATTATACAACGACTACAGCTACATTATTCAAAATTGTTCTAAGTAATCAATAAATATAACTATAATATTAAATGACAAAATAAAAACCTGCTTTACATGAGTGCCGTGTATAGAATTGTAGATTAACTTGATGAAAAGAAACGCTCGCAGCCAGCCCGGAACGCTCTAAGGGAGTCAGCCTGCCTCAATTCGATTGGTAAATTATTCCAAAGAACTGCTCCAGTGTAGCTGAAGCTATTTTTCATATAGTTTCTGTGTGGCTGTGGGATAGCTAGTTTGCCCTCTGTGTCCCTTAAGGAGTAACTGGAGACGCTACTACGGTCAACAAATTTAGAACTAAGGTAATCGGGAGTAAGACCATTAAGCGACTTATAAACCATCACAGCCTTATGGATTGTTCGTTGAGAATCAAGTTTTATCCATCCAAGTTTTTGGATAAGGTTATCAGCGTTGGCATCATAGTTCGAGTAAGTGAGTATACGCGCAGCGCGATTTTGAAGTTTTGTAAGTTTACTGGCTAGGGTT
>NC_090883.1:47789657-47799657 GCF_036669925.1 Montipora capricornis | reverse complement strand
AGTGTAAAAGGAGAAGATAGCTTTAAATCAGACGATTGTAATTTTTGCCCACCAAGACGAGGGCCTTGCTTTGACCCAATTAAAATAACCTAGCCAAAAATCTGTTGTTTTATATCTTGTTCGACACATTCAGGTTTATCTTCTATTTCATCTCGACATTTTGATTCTGAGGAGCTATGAGTTTAATCCCGTGATCAATAGATAGTTTCTCATGCCAGGCAGAGACTTCAAATGATCAACTGTCTTGCGGAAAGGAGTGCTAATTTGTAATCGATAACGAACAGCTAGAACTAAAACGGATGCTTTGGTTGATGTATCGGAGTAGCAGATATATCTGAGAACTAGACGAAGGTAAGCTTTATTATATATCTGGGAATGTGATTTTGTGCAAGCGTGCTGGTAAATAATGCAAGTTCTTTGCTCCAAAAAGCGATTCTCCTCGTTTACTAGTAAGCTTAATACTTCGTTAACTCACCCACCTACAAATTAGTATCATTCACGAGTCATTCATTTTCACGTACGTAGTGCAGAGATATATCCAGCAATTCCGAAATGTGTATTAGTTACAGAAGAATTTTGCATTGCTTTGATTGACAGCAAAGAAATCATTGATATTAGACAAACCCACGGTTTTGTGGACATTTTGAAAAGGACAACTTCGACCAAAGCTTTGCGCTGATCTTTTCGTCAATTGTTAAATTCCCTGTGGCTTAATTTTTTTCCATTCAAATCTGATTAACAACAAACTGATCATCGGACGGTGAAACTGTGAGGGAAAATACAGGTATAATGAACCACGCACTTCCGATTTGAGAATTCGTCGCGTGGAATGTATGCAATAAAATTAAATGGCGAACTTTACACAATTGTTGCTTGGAGAGGCTTATCAATTTAAAATCCCGCGATCGGAGAAAGTGTCGAAAGTTATCCTAAAGTGTTGACTTTTCAGATTTGTTAAATGGTCAAATTTCATGTTAATAGTGCACAAGGAACGAAGTCCAACTCGGACGAATTGTTTATGTTACAAAGTGATTTGTTTCCACACTTAAGGTAGAAGCATTGATTATGATATTTGCCGCGCGCATCGTTACTTTAACCATAGCACACCGACAAAACCTGGGTAGGATCCAAGCATGGCAGAATAAGTATAACTTTGAGAAAAATGGCGCTGTTTTATGTTCTGCTTTGCGAGATTTCCCGTCAACAAAATGCAACAAAGTTTGTTGATTTTGTGCGCAAAGAACGCCATATTTATGTACTCGCGCGAGCAATTTTCTCCTGCATGAGGATCGAAGCGATTCTATCAGTAAAACTTTTTTCGCGAACGATTTTTGTCTTCAGCGTTAAGAATCGACACCAATCTGTTTTTTTGGCCCTCTTACACGCAATATTTCTTGTAGGTACCACATATCAGTAACATAAATTAACTTCAGTTGGGAGGGAAGTCAAAATGTGAGTTTATTTAGTTTGCCCCGGATCCAAAAGTGCGGTAATATTTACTTTTCTTTCAGATGTTTGTGTTACCTTTCCGGAAATATTTTCAGGAGTTAATTTTTGCAATGTTTTATTTGTCATTATTATATCTTTCTGCGAATTTCTTTAATCCACGTGACAATTATTTTCAAATGGTCTTAAATTGAGAATTCCCCTTAATTGATAAATATTGTGTACAGTTCCTAGTGCTACCTTAGTTCAGAGGTTGTGTTTTTTTGGTACAAATTCAGCTGACTTCCTAGCATGAAAGGACTCTAAAAATGTGAGAAAATTCAAACATAGTCTTTCCACCCCATTCTGAATGTAAAATGTCTAGACATTGAGTAGTAATACCTACATTGTACAGGTCCCCCAGTCGGTGAGTAAAATAATCCGGTGTTAGCCAGAATAAACTCTATTTAGTCTTGCTCTCTGGTGGGGGAGGGTTAAAGGGGGCATAGTTTTCAAGTGGACCTAAATGTTGTTAGCAAAAGGAGGTATTAAACAATGAGTGGTTCCTTGCAGGTATGAATTTTTAAATTCTCCTTAAACAGACTCATTACATCTGCTCCTGCTTGGTGAATTATATCTCTCAGATACTAGTTACTCTACCTACATTGTAATTAGGCAATTAAACTGGCCCATATAAAAACATCGCATCCGGAGCTATGGATTATCACAGACAGACAAAGCAGGGTGAAGGGTTGTGTCACGTTCCATAATCTGCCCACAGCTGATAAAAATATTCTTCTTCTCTCTCGCTACACTTTAAATTATTTCATTATTGTCACAACAGTACTTTAAATATTTCCTTTCAACAGATGAGGCTGTCATTTTTTCTAACTCTGCTGCTGATTGTCGTAGCTACATGTATTTCAAGCATACATGGACAGAACAGTACAGTAGCTCCCACTGAAGTCAATGTTAGCTCAGAAGCAAATCTTGTGACTGCTGTGTCAGAGATTTTGCCAAACCAGACAGTCACAATGTCAACAGGCAATGCTTCAGAGAGGACGACAGTAATTGTTCCAGGAGTGAAGAAGGGGCAGTGCTACGACTTTAAAGTGTTCATCATGAATAACAAGCTTAATATACCATATACAATCACATGCTGCATCACTGTTCTGTGTGGATTTTATCTGGTTGTATTTGGTAAGAAGGATTTTTTTATGACAGTATAGTTTTTAATGTCAGTAATACATTAATTTCAAAGGTGCGTCAATGAAGAATCCATACACAAGCAGATGAAAGCACAAAATGTCAGGCCTTTAGCTTTTATTTTTCTGAGTTGTCTGAATGCCTGATGAAGAGCCTGGAAGCCCATGATTTACAGAATTTTTGGAAACAAACCCACAGTGGTCATCTGCCTTGTTCTTCAAATAACCACTTAGCAACAGTGGTTCCATTATATCCCTGCTGTTCAACTATGAACCATCAATCAAATGCCTTGAACTTGGACTGAGTGGAGTGGGTGTCAGCTATGATCTACAATCGGACAAAATTCCTTGGAACAGTAAACGATTATACAGATCTGAAGCTTTCGTGGCTTACTCTCTCCTCACAATGTTGTTTGCACACAAGTTTGTGAGCCCATTTGCCAAAACAACATTGTAGGAGGGCAAGGTATTACAAACTGTTTCAACAATTTTGTCCGAGGCTGTACGTAGGTGCATCCTTGTTTGGTTTGACCTGAAAGGCAAGAATAATAATTATGTAAACTCTTCTCCACTCAAATTTATTACATGCAAGTGATTCAGTGCTAGTTTTTGAGGAGAGGTGAGACAGAGATGTACTCTACTGTCTGTGGCAAATTTGTCCAGAATTTTGAGTGTGGGTCACATTGCTGATTCAGTACTTCACTAAGTCGCTGCATGCTAGAAAATAATATAATATTAGTAATAATGTAATATTTGTACAGTCATAGTCATTAGTGATATCCTGTTTTGTTTCCATGCAGGTTACAGATTCTTTAAGTGCAGCCTCTTCCTGTTAGGCTTTCTGTTTGGGACATCTGTCACTTATGTGATCTGCAGTATTCACGCTGATCTTCCCACCTGGGGCCTCATGGCAGTAGCCGTTGCTGTAGGAATATTCTGTGGCCTCTTAACGATGTTTGTCACCTACTGTGGACTATTCCTTGGAGGTTTCAGCCTCGGCTTTTTTATTGGCATTGCTATTTTCTTTGTAATTGAGACATTTTATCATGTCACTATTAGATGGATACCATTTGGAGTTCTGCTCGGTTTGAGTCTAATATTTGCCTTGTTAACTTTGCGGTGGCAAAAGGGATTCTTTATTGTGGCAACATCTCTCCTTGGCGCAGCGATGATCACAGCAGGGGTTGATTACTTTGTTGAAGAATTTGTCCTGATCAACTATGCTTGGCAGCGCATCATGGCAGACAATCAGAAGGTAGAATGCTGGGTAACATGGATTGTTCTTGGACTATGGCTGGTCATGTTTGTTCTTGGAAATGTGGTACAGTTCTGTAAGACAGGGAAGACCTTCACACATGTAAAAAGTAAGTTAACAAATTAACTTAAGTGCGATAATTTAACTATAGGATCATAGGAGAGTAGAAATGGAACCATCACACCAACCACACTGGAAATTCTTGATGGCAAAAAGTACCCAAGGACCCGTTTCTTGAAAATCCCGAAAACTGCCAACCACTTGTTTTGAAAAGCTGATTTTTTGATATGTTTTTATGGTAACAAAAAGAAAAAGGACTGTGAAGTTTGACAACTTAAATTAATCCTCTCTGTTCTTGAGATACAAATGGAATTGTGACACCCGAAAATGGCCCGTAAAGTTTCTGGAATTTTGACAAACAGGCCCCAAGCTGTGTGAAATGTAGTTTTGTTACAGTAACAGGGGTTGTGAGGTTATTTTTGGTACACATTGATACAGTATAAAGTACCGGTAGGCTCAAATAATATTTTTATACTAATTTTATTATACATCGGTTTTATCAAGATTTTGTTTGGAATGTCATAAGAGTTAAGCTGACCTAGGCATTTTTAATGTTCTTTTATGTCTAATAGTGTACATGTATGTAAAAAAGAGGAAAACACCCAGGCTTATAAGGAGGGAGAAATTGGCTCAAAAAGTAGGGAGAAGGGAGAATTACCCCCCCCCCCCACTCCCCCTGTTCCTCCCCTCTACAAAGGTAAAATGGTAAATTGCAGAGCCAGCTGAAATTTTGCCAGATGTGTGGCCCTTAATGAACCCCTGACTTAAGACATTCTTCCAGATTCCGCTGCACATGTATGGTGCTGAGAACAAACTGGTGGGAGGGGAGGCGAGCCATCCCCAAGGCCAGTCCACCGCCCTCCTTTGTTAGGCGTTAACAAGCTTTATAGTGTTGGTGTGCAGGAAGAAAGAGATTTAACACAGATTTTAAGCGTGAAGAATGCTCATTATTGGTGTCTCTTTCAGGAAAAGATTCTTTACCACTTCAAGGTGAAGATAAAGCGATGAAGAGATACCGTAGCCTGAATATGAATGGTGATGTGGTAGCAAAGGTAATACAAAACAACAAAATGAATTTTAAGGGCTGTGCAGGCTACTAACATTCATGATTAAGTTATTCCTTTCACCCCTAAGGAGTTCCCCGTTGAGCTAATAATTGTCTTGCATTAGATAAAAAAAATGAGGGTTAATTAATGTAATCATTTGTGTCAAAGATCTTCTGGGAGGAAGTGTTTCAAGTTGTTTGTAAATTTAAAAAATGAGGATATCTACACCCATTGATACATCTAGTACATGCTTCAGCACAGAAAAGAGGCCAGAGTTGTTTTTAATATCCTCGTTTTCATCTTGCTTCCCTTATAGTTACCGGTACTATATTACTTGCTCCACAGTTCAGTTCCGACCATTTGACTGCAATGCGATCCTTTAAACTCTCATTAAATTACAGGAATTTTTTAAATCCCAAGGGTGCACAGGCTATTTTGCCTTGTTGAAGTGACATTGTGATTTTTTTTTGATCTGTGGGTTTGCTTGACATACATGTACATTAAATTCTGATGAGTTGGAATGTGATTTTCATTGTTTGTCGTCATTGCCCCACATAGGATCTTTAAGGTTTTTTTGATCTTGATCTGGCTGCTGTTGTTATCTTACAGTCTTTCTACAACAAAGATGAAGATGAAGGTCGTCCAACTGAAGTTTAACCCTTTTTACATGAAGTAGAATGTGCAGACTGCTCTGTAAATGGATTTTACCAATATTATTGAGAGTGCTTTTACCAATGAATATCATGTGTTAATTTGTATGATTTGTTTCGTGTTAGAATCATAATTATTATAGTCTTTCAGGTATAATTAAATACTTGGTTGCCCATTGGGAAACCTCCAACGATTAGAATTCACGCCGTGTTGAGAAGCAATTAATTATTGATGGCGTTGGAGCTTCATTATCCCATAGTTCGCCTTTAAGTTAAGCATTTTCAAAATAGTCTTCAATCTCCATCGCCAGCTACATGTGAGTTTTCCTATCTGACAATTTTCTGTAAAAGCTACAAAATTAATATTCAAAACACAGGAAAATGCTCAACTGCGGCAAATTAATTATTATTAACTTCACACTACTATCAGACATTGTGGGAGGCACAGTGGTCTCACGATAAGTGCACTCGACTGCCGAGCAAGAAGTCCGGGTTGGGGCCCTGGCCGGGGACATTGTGTTGTGTTCTTGGGCAAGACACTTTACTCTCACGGTGCCTCTCTCCACCCAGCTGCAATTAATGGGTACTGGCAAATTTAATGCTGGCTGACATTTTTTTATTGATTACAAAAGTAGGGCTGTGACTAAAAGTGGGACGGGGACGTGGGACGGGGACGTGGGACTTGGGACGTGGGGACTCGGGGACGTGGGGACGTGGGGACGTGGGGACGTGGGGACTCGGGGACTCGGGGACGTGGGGACGTGGGGACGCGGGGACTCCGGGACGTGGGGACTCGGGGACTCGGGGACTCGGGGACTCGGGGACGTGGGGACGTGGGGACGAGGGGCCGTGGGGACGCGGGGACGAGGGGACGTGGGGACGTGGGGACGTGGGGACGTGGGGAAGTGGAGACTCGGGTACTCGGGGACGTGTGAACTTGGGGATGTGGGGACGCGGCGACACATTTTCGAAGTATAGAATTTTAGAAATGGGACAACATCGCCAAGAAAGTTGAATTGCTTGTGTTATTTTGCTTTTCAAGTACCAGCTAAATACACAGCGAAATTCAAAAATTGGATTCTCGAAAAGTCATTCTCGCCACCCGTCACAGAGCTCGAATGTGAAACAAAGCAGAAGACCTAATTGCCCATTGCTGACACTGCAGCTGAAATTTCAGCGTTTGTTGTTGTTGTTGCTCAGAAACTTGAGCCTTATGACTCCTCTGTAACTGAAGTTTAAATACCGTGCCAATGTCCTTGTTGGCGGCATTGTGACTGCATCTTTCCTAGCGCTTGTTCCATTTGTTACCTTTGATTCGGGTTGTCATCGTTGATGCTGTCGAAAATGTTCGTCATCAGAGGGCCAGAAGCCCCCCAGGAGGGGGAGGGGGGTACTGCCATATATGAGCTATATAGGTATGTGCCGCTGTGAAGGGTATGGTTTTCAAGCAGTTTGCTCTAGGATAGGATACATAAATCAGAGCGTTTGTTTCTAGAATTGGATATAATTTTTCACGGAACTGACCAGTTGGTTGAAGATTTTATCCAGACTAAGGAAAGTTGATAAAACCAAATTTTTGTATACTACTTCTCCACCGAAACAGCACCACAGTTTCTTTAGAAACTACCGCCTTCAAGTATAAATAAATCATTTTTTGAGAGAGAAACGATTGTGGTATAGGTTTTGCTTTGGCTAGACTGTGCTGGTGACCTCGGTAGTTTCTGAAAAACAGTTACTCTAGGATAGGGAGGGTTTGGGGAGTTTACTCTGGTACGGGGTAGCAAAATTCACCTGAACCAGCTCTGGTTTAGGCTAAGGGTTCCAAGGTCCTAGCGGCACATCCCCCACCCAGAAATTCCTAAAGTACCGTCCCCGGGCCAGAAGCTAAATAACGCTTCTGTGTGTTATGGCTTGACCAAGCGAATAAGTTGGCATTTTTTTGTTTTACGAGGAAACATTTATCCAATCGACGTTAACTTGAAATCTGCATACTTTGCTTTCTACTCCCTCTTTCATCTGAAATGTGTCACGTGATTTTTAACGGCTAAAAACAATTGAAATATTTTATCGGAAAAGAGGATGGAAAAGTCATCTTATATCAAGATACCTTGCTGTAGTACTCCTATCGAGGCTTTATCACTCTGCCTTTTAATCATATGCCCATCTTAATGGCAACGGTAGATCAAAATTAAAAGAAAAAAAAAGGTCAAATCACATGGAGGTCACAATAAAAATGAACGATATCACATTGATAGGTATAATTATTCGTTAATGGTAGTTTTAAGCAGTTTCAAGCAAAACTTTGTCGGAATTTTTTAGGGTAAACGTTCCCCCAATCTCCAAAACAAGCGTTATGACGTCTTCAGTAAACAAATGTGACGTGACACACAACTACGAGTGAAATGCATAATTTAAAATAGAAAGGTTAGGATGCAGAAAGAGGAAGTACGTCCCCACGTCCCCGAGTCCCCACGTCCCCGAGTCCCCGAGTCCCCGCGTCCCCGCGTCCCCACGTCCCCACGTCCCCAAGTCCCCACGTCCCCACGTCCCCACGTCCCCGAGTCCCCACGTTCCCACGTCCCCACGTCCCCGAGTCCCCACGTCCCAAGTCCCACGTCCCCGTCCCACTTTTAGTCACAGCCCAAAAGTAGAGCTAGTTCAAGTCTGCATAATTTCAAGTTAGATTAATTATTTCCAGACTTCATCAAGTTGCTTAAAGGATCAGCCTCTCTATAATTTTGCCAATTAATGATTTATTGTTAAATGTTGATATTGTAGAAAAATGTGCTGTAAATAACATGTTTGCACAAGGATATCAGGCTTTTGTAGAACAATGTACATAAAAAAGCTTCAAATCAGCTTTAATTTGGTCTTCTTCAGTTTGGTTAAAGTTCAAATTCATATTTTACCAAGATCAAAAACTATCAGCATTGATGGCAATTTTCCATTGGATAGTTGTGGCTCTCCTTATGTTTTCGTGCATTGCACATATTAGCAAAAACATATATATTTTTTGTCAGTCAACTATAACTTGACTCATTGTCTAGTTATCTGTCTATATCTAGTGCGCACAAGTATGAGGAAGGGGCTACAATTTATTATTACACTTCCTGCACATACAGTATTACAGGATGATTGTCCCATTTACAACAGTATGAATCAGTAGCTTTGGACAGGAATTTAGTACTAAAATTGTTGAGTTTTTTAAAGCATGGCAATGTATAGTGTACAGTGAAATAAACTACACATGAAATGGAAATCTTATTTTATGTGACCAGAAACCCATAAGGGTTGAAACATGTAACGCACGTTCACAGATTCCGAATATTCAGTGCGAACTGATTGGTTGAGTGTTTCAGTGCTAAGTACCATATTTGGAAACCCCTCGCTCTTGTTGTTCCAAATATGGTACTTAGCAAATTGAATTTTCACAAGCTTGTTTCCCAGCACACAAGGGGCCGTTACACGTTTGAAACCTTATGGGTTTCTGATGTGACCTAGATGATAAAAATATTGGGTAAGGATAAAGCCCCGTGAAATGTCATGGGTTATTTGCAAGGGCACCCTGTGAAAAAATGTCTGAAGGGTTTAAGGGTTTGTCTAAGGGTTTTGTTACCCAAAGAAACGTCAAAGTCCCCTACTTGGGCCCTGTTTGCAAAACTTACCCTTACGTAGGGCCCACAGCAGGTCATTAAAATTAAGTCAGGATGTTCATTTCAAGGTTTTTTCTTCTCCTTATCAAATGTGGTCAGAGCTTGGTAAGAAGAAGTTCGTAGACCACAAAACCGTTGCAATTAAGTTGACTACAAATGGTCAATTCTTGGGTACCCTCAACCCATATGATATATATAACTTAAGTCCGGTGCCGTAATCCTGGTTTAGTTCCTTGCAAAGTGTTTAAATCTGCCGTGGCGAAGACAAAAAGACACTTTTTCCTTGAAAACTGTGTAAATTTGCCGTGGCGAAGACAAGAAGACAACATCTGTACTCCATTTCTGTTAATGCTGAAAAATTTAAAATTCCGTAATTGCGTGCTCTATAGTCCAGTCCAAAGTTCTAATTTTACAATTCCATAATTAGAGTAACTTGGTACCAAACGTCAACCTCGTTCCCAGAATCTTTTCCCTGGCTTGGGGGTAAAAGGTCCTGGGAACGAGGTTGACCAAACGTACGCGCGCGTTACTAGAGAGCTTTAGCAACGACGACGGGAACGGCAACGAGAACGTCATTCAAAAACATAAATTCAAGTTATTGAGATCACTTCGTGACTATTCCAAGCTTTTTGATATGACAAAGGTGTGGCGGTCCTTCAGGAATGAAACCGTTACGAGCGGCGCTAAATTTAAGGGAGAAAAATGA
>NC_090883.1:47782157-47784657 GCF_036669925.1 Montipora capricornis | reverse complement strand
CAAATCACTATTATTTTGTTTAAGAGATGACCCACTAATAGTGTTTCGAAGGCAAAATCATGTAACTTTCATTTTCATAAAAACGATGTCACATGACCTCTTAGTGCAAGTGGTCTATTACTTCTTAGCGATCTAACTGCACAGAAAAAGCAAGTTAAAGCATGGCCTAAAAGTTGATGCGAAAGAGTATACAAAATTAAATTTACAGCTATGCTATTAATAAATAATTGTGTTATTTATCTATTTTCTCCTTACCAGTTATTATTTGTAGTATGTAAACAATTGTCAAAGAATAGCAAATGAGAATATTTGCTATATAGCATTAACATAAATTCTTTCAAAGCAATGCCATCAGGCTTTAGATATTAATTTAAGATAATTAATGTGAAGAGAAAAGATACAAGCGAACAACAATAATCCGATAGATAAAACTTGTAAGTTAAAGGCATGATATTTTACTAGCTAACTTTTGACATTACATTGCTTGGCAAAATCTTGCAGTTACAGCAGACTGCATGGCTCTCTTACACATGGAAGACAAGCAACATTGGGGATTTGCTCGTGTAAACCAGCAGACACAGACTACTTGGTATAACGATGGTATGAAAATTGCCCCACCGAAAAATATGGATCCCAATGTAGTATATACCTGAGGTATAGACTATTAACTCACTGTGTAACCGTTTCACTTTGTAAACTCTTGGGTAGCATATACCTGAGGTATACAATCCACTACTCACTGTGTCACCATTTCACTTTGTAACCTCTTGGGTAGCATATACCTGAGGTATACAATCCATAAAGAACATTCAAGTTTCACGAGAGTTACAGACATCTCCTACTTAAGAAAATTTTCGAAAGCTCGCAAAATTCATTGCCAGTCACTGTAAAATGAAAAATGTTCTGTTATAATGGAACGGTTTTGGAGAACAATACATATTTTTTAAAACACTTACCACTGTAACAGGCCTCTGAACTCGTTGGTTCAATTGGTGAATTCATTGCGTTGATTGGCAGATTCGTTCATTCGATCGATGGCAAGAAACAGGTTCCCAGTTGGAAGCACACTCTATTCAAATATCAACGGTTCAATACAACCCAAAAAAAGGGCTACTAAGTCCATGAATTCAACCTAAATTGGAGAACTTTCAAAAACATTGCGAGAGTATTGTGCTTGATCAGCACTTCAGTGTCCACTCCTGATCTAACACGTGATTCCCAGTTGGACTGGAGCCAATGAAATCACACATAGTGTTAATCAACCCTGATCTTGCACGTGATTCCACGGCGGACTGGAGTCAATGAAATCGCACAATAGAAAAACACGGCGAATTTGTGACTTCGATAAAAAAGAAAAATAAAACGAAATTCGTCCGAATCTTTAACACGCGCTGCCTACGGCATCCCGTGTAATTACGTATGCTCAACAGACATTTTTATTGTCACGAAGCTTTGATTTGTGTTTTTTAAAAGTAATTCCTGAGATAACCTTCACTTGCACAGCGAATAGAGTCCGGCAATTAGTAAAACTGCACAAAATGAACTGCACTTAAGTGACGGAGCCCCTTTATTAAACATTTGTTTTGTTTGTACCTACAGTCCATTGTTCTTTTGTCTTTATTGTTTGTTCTTATTGACGATGAATCCTTTACACAATCGAGTGTACATTTGACCTGACGGTGAGAGCACTCGCTTCCCACCGATGTAGCCTGGGGCCTGTTTCTCGAAAGTCCCGAAAACTTTTCGGGCCCGAAAGGCCATTTGTGAAACTGCCAATCGCTCGTTTTGGAAAGTCAATCTTTTAACATGTTTTAAAGGTAATAAAAAGAAAAATGACTGCGAAGTTTGATGACTTAAATCCTTTCCGTTCTTGAGATACAAAGGAAATTGTGACACCCGAAAATGGCCCGTAAAGTTTCGGGACTTTCGAGAAACAGGGCCCAGGGCTCGATCCCCAGACTTGACGTCATATGTGACTCCCTGCTTTGCTCCGAGAGCCTTTTTTCTCTGGATTGTCCGCTTTTTCCCATCTCCTAAAAAAACCAACCTAAAATTTGATTTGCCTTGATTTGATTTCTTTACAGTGTTATCAATTAGTGTCATCCAGTGCTAAATACAGTAGACACTTAAATAAAGCCTCCATTGTCATTATTTAATAATTACTCCAGCTTACCCCTCTCCTCAAAAGCAAACCTCTGACTTCATTACAGCTGATTAAATTTAATTTGTGGAGGGCGATAAGTTAGAAAATAGACATCAGTTAGTTACGCTACCCTCCTTAAACAAAGCTCGTTTATCTTATTCTTGACTTCCTGGAGCGGAAATAAAAATTGTTTCGAGGGCTTTTACGTCAATTGAAGACGAATCCTCGAATCAACCCACGGCAGTATAAAAGGTAACATTTCTTGGTCGGGTAACTGACGCTGAAACAGATTGTTTCAAAACTTCTAATTATCGCCCGTCTGATGAGGAAATGGAGACAATCTTATAAGTTTCACAG
>NC_090883.1:47774657-47777157 GCF_036669925.1 Montipora capricornis | reverse complement strand
CTGTCGACTTTATCGAATAGTTTTTATAATACTTTGTCAATCATGGCGGGCGGAAAGATTCCACAATAAATGTTTGCTTTCATCTAAAGAACGGAAGTGCCTCACGGTGGTCAAGTGGTCAAACGCGCTCACAGGTAATTGAGAAGGTTGGGGAGAGTATGTGTTCTAATCGCGGCAGGGAAGTTTGGAAATACGGAAGGGAATCAAAGTAAATTCACCCGATCGGAGCTTGATTGATTCAATATCCGTGGGGTATGCACATTTCTGACTACCAAAAAAAAAGACACCAGACCGGTTTTAAGACGTGGTATGCCTTCGGCATTCCACGTAATGCACTTATCAATGTTTAGACGCAGAGGGGACGTGACGATTTCGTAGTATTTCACTTCGTTGAGTAAACGGTGAAGAAAAAGCAATGTAATCTTTTTGGAAAGGAACATTAAAAACGTTCCTGTTTAATTGATTCTGTGTGGTTCCAGTATTTAATGCAGCTCAGATAACTTAGTACCAGCACAGATAATTGAAGCTCAATTAGCGAGGAACGCAAAATCCTCTCAACACCGCTTCCGCTACTGGGAATCAACTCTCGGGGATTGTTTTTTTTTTCCTTGACTTTATTCAACTTCAATCTTCTTTAATCTACCTTCGATAAAAGAAGTTAAAGACGTACACATTACTTAATTACTTTTAATACAAGTCATTACACGGTTTTGTTCTCACCTGGCCTCGGTTGATTCAAACAATGGATAGCGCTATCCACCAGATAAATCACTATCGACGGGATAAACACCCGAGGATAAACACAAGCAAAGCCAATTGAGTTATCCAGTGAATAATGATTTATCCGGCGGATACCGCTATCCATCGTTTGAACTACTGGGGCCAGGTGTGGATATTTTATCAAATTTGAACGATTTTCCAGTCCCAAGGGTCGGGAATTTGACAAAAAAATTGCAACCCCCCCGAGAAGTATCTGTGATATTAAATTACAACCATTGCTTACCGGCTGTTGGATCGGTGGCGTGTTCAAGGTCATTTAGATAACATCCGGGGAAGTGCCCACGGTTGTGTCCAGCGGATTTTCTCGACTTAAATATAGGCGTCGTGTACTGCTTCCTTCCATATTATTTGGGGCAGTTGTTGTTATGATATTCGCAGTCTTTACTATATAAAGGAGCATTTGTACAGAAATTATCTCCAGAAAAAATGGAGAGAGAGGGTGCAGCCAAAGTAAAATTACACCATGACGAAGCCTTTCGGTACGTAAAATAAATTTGATTTTATTTTAGGCCGTAAAGATAAGCTGTGTCCAGATGTCTGTCATGTGGATACTGTTTTTGATACATTTCGTCAGTGTCCAGAGTGTCAATGTTTTCAAATTTGGTGCATTCGATTTTCGAACATTTTTGTCACTCCGGCTGAAACGCTAACGACTGAAATCGTGCATTGTTCATTTTTATAGATCTGACCTTTTCTTTGTAAAATTATAAAATACTGTAAGCCTTTATTACTTAAGATTGTTTTTCACTCGACAACAGCGAACTCTGGCCTTGTTTAAACAACATGGGATTGCCCTTACCGGTGGAGTGTTTTCTGTTATCGAATATAATGAATCCATACGGAGAACTTTGTATAGATGTGCCAGATGAGTTAAGGTGGCAGTGACTCATGGTCATTGATCTGTCAGTACCTAAGTCAGCGCATAATTCAACATTATAGTTCCAGTCTGTGCTTTTAATTTTTCTGTTGTTTGGCAGCGCAGTATTAACCATGGAAAAAGTGCAAAAGCAATAAAAATCTGAAATTGTCACTTGGAAATCTATCAGCATTTCTAGCAATACAGTTACTTGGATCCTGAAGGTCACAGTGAATGAAAAGCTGGAAATATATGAATACGAAATGATGATGATGATGATAATCACGGAAAAGTTGACAATGTTTGCTTTGTCTTATGGACTAATATTGAAAGAAGCTAATTATGAAGCTACATGTTAGGCAGGTTAATGGGCACTTGTCTGTAATAATATGAGAGAAGGAATTCAAGCAAAATACTTCTGAATTTCAGCTCTTGTAATCTGCCTCCCTTTTTGGTACTTACATGTAAATTGTTACGCACTGTCTACAGGAAACCAGTTGGCTGTTTACTGCGATTTTCATAATTCTGCAGAATTCATCTTCAAGCGTCAACAGCCTAACTGCGTTTTGGCTTCCATTTACCAAATTTATGACGCCAAGTTCCAGAGATGACGAAATTAATTCATGCAAGATTTGTACCCTAACTGCAACAGCATGCAATAGATAGCAGTTCCAACCACCAGACTTAACACGGTGTCCAATGATGGGTAATTGTCTTATATTTTACTTTATTAGTTACATAAATGAGGCACTAAAGTATGATGAGCAAGGAAAGACACAAAGGGCCCTTCAGTTATATCACAAAGGTAGGTCTGGAGTAACACTATGGCAGTGGTAATGTGGAGGGTGAAGAAGTTTGTTGTTC
>NC_090883.1:47764657-47769657 GCF_036669925.1 Montipora capricornis | reverse complement strand
AATAACACGTTTGCACCATGCAAGACCTGCCGAACCCACAATCATCTGAGAAACACTAAATTAATAGTGTATTACCGGTAATAATTTTAATACTGCTTTATGTTTATTAGGGTCTCACGAAGCTCCAGCCTTTCTCCAGTGCGGTGCTTGGATGTTTCCGATGGTTCCAGGCAGATCTCCGGTACTCAATACAGAACGTCACACTTACATGTTCCCAGACATCACCATCGACGCATCTTCACCCCAATCATCAAAGTCACGCCCTCAACAGGCCTTTGCTTCAGTGGGGCTAATTTTGAACCCAAATATCTCATCCATGGACTTGCAGAGGTTTGAAAGGATTCTAACATGCTATACAGATTTCCACCATTACACTCCACCGCCAAATACCTCCGAGGAAGAGTTGGAAGATGTACAAGGGCCAACGGAGGTGGAAAGGAGGGGAGATAAAGATGTATCAGCTGGAGAAGTTGGTGTTGTCAAGTTTACCGACCAGAGTGGTGCCTCCAGGGCTGTTGCAGTGAGACCAAGCGGTGATGTGGAACCAACTGGAAATGAGGTTTGTTGACGTGTTAACTTGGTTATTTTGCGTCATAGTTTGTAACTTCTGGAGCTGGTGTAGAGAGTCCTACGTTTTATCGTCAGAAGAGAGCAAGAACAATGATGACTAATACGAGTTCACCTCATCTTAAAGGGGCACCATCATGCTAAAGTTGCTGTTTTTAGGTCAGAACTGGGGAAAAATCTAATTTTGTTCATTAGGTCCCACGTACATAATTCCTGACAACAAACAGACAAGATATGAAATATCTTTATGGCACAAAGACCTATTCATATTAATTTTTGGCAACTTTCTGAGGAGGTGTGACTCCAAGACCAGTTTTTTCAAGTTGCAATCCATTGTCATATTCTCCATCCCTGGCTACAAACAGCAAGGAATAACTTTAGTGCACTTCATTGCTTATTGGCAACAAGACTACAGCATCATTGTGGTCTTCATTGATGAAAGACGTCTTTTTAGTGTTTTGAATTGTGACTATAAAATTAGTGTGACTCTGCCCCTAAAATACTACTTCTGGCCATTTCAATGATTTTTGCGATCATTTCAAATTTTGAAGAAATTTAGTTTTCGACTTTAACTTGAAGACGCACTGAAAAAATCCCAGTGCTCAGTTGCAGGAGTCAAACCTATACGACCTTCCGATTACAAGTTCGAATGCTGACTTCCACGGAGCTATTCAGGTGTAGGCGTCTCATGCGCGCGAGGCCATCGAACTTGGTTCATGCGACATTTGTTCCGCCTTGCTGCTAGGATCTAAATTGTCTAAATGAAGCATAATTGTTTGCAATTGTATTGAAAGATTTCATCTTCCAGTACAATTTCGAGTTTTGTTTGTTGATCAGTTGTGTGTCAGCTATTCAAGAATTAAATTGGAAGGAAGTGATTTCTTGATCGTGTATTAATTTACACCTCTCACTCCCAGTGGGCAATGGGTTAGGTTAAATTTTAATACATGGAACAACTGTTTAAGTTTAATATTGAGCTACATGTATGGACATTGTCCCTGGCATTTTACTGACCTTAAAATAATGGATGGAAAGCTGTGTGAACTGTAAAGCATGGGTGCTGGGAATTGTAAACCCAGAGGGCTGCAATACCATCCACTTGTGATGTCCGATGATGCTCGTCCCCCTACTGTACTTGTCTATATCTAAAAATCGCACAACTCGCGCGCGGAGCACCATGGGTAAGAAAATATGGTAACCCATCTGTGCGAGGGAGTTTGGTTTTGGTCACCGTAATCCACTCCTCCATGAGCACGTACATGTATGCCAATGTGAAACTCTGTGGTGCAACCTGCGTTTTTTGGCGGGATCCGGGAACATCTTTGACATTGGACATCCATGTTGTCACATTTCCCTAGCAAAGGAAACCCAAGAGAATATTTCGCGAAATACCTGTTCGGAGGAAATGTTGCCTATAAATTTCTAATCTTTGGCTTGGCCGGATCCCCCGTAGACTTATCGAGGTTTGTCGAAAACAACAACGTTACTAAACATCTAAAAGTTTTGCAACCATGGATATGGAAGTGGTCCCTTACTTACTTGTTCCGCAAGGCTATTATCGCAATTTTTGGCAGGCAAAAAGGTCAGCTAGCATTTTAGGGAAGCAGACAGTTCTTAGGGAAGTTCGTGGAAGGTAACTTTAACGTATCTATTTCTGAAAAAAAAATTATTCCCTCAAATAATCGGGCACTTCAGTTTTCGGCTGGGAAGGCCGAACAGATCAAAGATTCGTAGCTGTTAAATACATTTATGACAGACATTTTTTCGTCACGAAGCTTTGGTTTGTGTTTTTAAAAGTAATTTCTGAGTTAACGTTAAGATTTATAGCAAGAAGGGGCGAGTAATAGTAGAACAACACAAAATGAACTGACACGACCCCTTTAATTGCTGTATAATCAGGGACATAATGTTCAACTGCACGTACAGTGTATGTGAGAGAACTTTAATATCAATTTCATTTATTCTGACTTTATTAGGCATCCTGGGGAAGAAAAGTTTCCAAGGTATGTTACAGACGCGTGCAAGACTTTTTGCTTGGTGTCAATATGGGGTCGCGTTCGAAACAACACAATAGGGAGTTTAAGATCTATGACGCAACGGCAACGAAAACGTCACAAATGTTGCATATTTAATCAGCAAAAACAATAGCTTTGCACGCTGTGCACGTGAATTTTTCATTTTTGTACATTTCTTTCACGTTTTCGGCAAATCTATGACGTGTAATGACGTGAACAAAAGGCGGCGAATTTGAATTTTCTGTCGTAGGTTCAATACGGCACCTCCCAATTCAGTTCCTAGAGAGTTACGCTAGTTTTTAGAAGTTAGACAAGCCGACATAACAACGAAAAAGATTAATAAACCTGATCTTGAAATTTTAAATGACGTTTTCGTCACCGTCTCGTCGCAGATCTTAAACTCCCTATTAGGGACTTTAAGATCTACGACGCGGTGGTCAACTAGAACGCCACGAAACAACAATATCATTGGTTAAGAGAGGAAAAACAACTGTGTTGCACGTGCGGCACGCATTTTAGCACATAATCGTGTGGTTCTCTGCAGAAGAAAGGCGTGAAATCGCCAAATTTGAGGTTTTGACGACAACGTGAGCGTTCAAATGTGAATCTTTCATTCTCTATTTTTGCTCTGAAACCGCTCGTACTAATTTTTTTTAGGATACTTCGACCACATTGTAGGACGCGAACGAGATGGCTAAACCGCGAGAAACTTACGATAGTGCAACGTTATATTTTGAGGTGACGTTTTCGTCGACGTCGGCGTCGTAGATCTTAAACTCCCTAATAGGGAGCTTAAGCAACGACAACGGGACGGCAACAAGAATGTCACAAATTTGCATACTTTAAGTGGGCAAAAACAATAGCTTTGCGTGCCTTGCACGTGCGTTTTTCATTTTTGTCCATTTCTTTTCTCAGAAAACAACAACGTGAAATGGTTAAATTAAGGTTTTATGAAGAACGTCAGCACTTGAGGATGAATTTTCATTTTCTCCCCTGAATTAAGCGCCGTTCCGACCATTGTCATTTCTGAGGAAGTACCACACCCTTGTCATATTAAAAAGGCTACAAAACAATAGCTTTAGTGAGCAAAAACAATGGCTCTGCACGCTCTGCACGTGCGTTTTACATTTTGGTACATTTCTTTGCCGTCATCTCCTAAATGACGACGTGAAATGACCAAATTCAAGGTTCTGTGGTGGACGTTAGCACGTGACAATGAATTTTCAGTTCTCTCTCTACGCTTCCAACCGAGTCATAGCAGTTTAATTCCTCGACAGTTACTACACATTTTTAACACGAAACGACATGAAATGGTTTCGTAATGATATGAATAACGCGAACTTGTATTTTTAAAGGAAGTCCTCGTAGCCGTCGTCGTCCTCGTTTCGTAATAGGGAGTTTAAGAAACCACGACGGCTACGGTGAAGAAAACGTCACTTCAAACCATTAGTCTCTGCTATCCTAAGTGTTTCACGATGTTTCCATCTTGTTTATGTTGTACAATATGAGCGAAGTATGCCATAACCAGATTGCTACGTACGGATTTGAAGCAAAGAGAGAGAAGGGAAGATTCACTGTCGTTTGTCCACGTTGTCGTCAAAACCCGAAAATTGGTCATTTTACGTTGTTGTTTTGACGAGTACGGGAGAGTAATGTACAAAAATGCGTGCCGCACGTGCAACACGATCAGTTTTTCCTCTTTTAACCAATAATATCGCTGCTTTTTGGCGTTGTCGTTGCCGTAGCAAGCCGTAGCCGTTGTCATTTCTTAAACTCCCTAATCTCCCTAGTACCTACGACGAGGTCGTCAACGAGAACGCCACGAAACAACAATATCATTGCTTAAAACCTGAAGAATAATCGTGTTGCACTTGCGGCATGTATTTTAGCCCATAATCGTGCGGTATTCTGCGCAACAATGACGTGGAATCACCAAATCTGAGGTTTTGACGACAACGCGGGTGTACAAATGTGAACCTTTCAGTCACTATTGAAACCGCTCGCACCAATTAATCGTTAGGATAAAGGAATGAAGGGGTAGTTTCTAAAGAAACTGTGGTGCTGCGTCGGTGGGGAAGTAGTATACAAAAATTTGGTTTTATCAACGGAGTTGATAATGTAAATTTGCCACCGTACAGAGATTCTAAAAGCTGACGTTTCGAGCGTTAGCCCTTCGTCAGAGCGAATCGAGGGATTATGGGTTACGTGTAGTTTTTATAGTAGAGTAGGAGCTACGCTATTGGTGGTAACATGGCAACGTGAAAAATAGGAATATATTAGTTAAATGAAAAGCGTTCGTTAATACCGTGAGGATTAAGGGTGCCGATTTGAAAGATGAATTTTTGTTCCAGATTCTTGCGGCTTTCCGTCGTACCTAGATGTAGGGAAAGGCCGCAGATAGCCATGTGTTTTTTGGAG
>NC_090883.1:47752157-47754657 GCF_036669925.1 Montipora capricornis | reverse complement strand
TTGGTTTTCTTACTGAGTTTGAAAAATTGCCCCCTCCCCCCACAAGACAATGTTGCCAATAGTGAACATACATTTCCTTGTCTATTTCAACATTGATTTGGGAGAGGGGGGGACTTTTATTTTGAAGCTTTCAGTGGAATTTTGACAGTTATGCTTAGTTTCTGACGTCTGAGAGGTTTTCAGGCCCATTCTGACACTAGCGTCTCAACTACTTTTGCCACTGATTGTAGCTTCGGACAAAGGCTGTACTAATTGGGGAAGCTGTAAATATAATATAATAATTAAATCACATAATCATGATCATAATCATGATCATAACTAACAGGATATTAAAAGATATCAAATCATGATCCTACTGCCTTTTAGGATTTGGCTAGGGTAGGGATCGTCCTCTTTCTTTTTATTGTAATTCACCAGGAGTGTTTCTAGGCAACGGAAACGATAACAATAACTCCAGCAAAACGTCACCTGCTTACGTTGTGCTATATGGGGAAGTACCGTAAAATTCCGGCTATAAGCCCTGGGCTCGTATACTGCTTCGTAAGGGGTTTTGGGTGGGCTTATAAATGGAGGGGTTTAAATCCGGGGGGGGGGGGGGGGGGACAGGGGGGTGTGAGCCACAGCTGCAAGGAGTGGTTTTGACTGCCGACGCAAGCAAAAACACAAGCAACAAACACAATTCATAAGTAGAGTTTTGATCATTTAGTGCCTTTTGTTTGGCCAGAAGGCACAAATGAACAACAAGTGAATGTGTCTGCTAATATTGGTAGTGTTCATGCTTGCGTCACTTGAAAAAAAACAGCCTCAAACCTCCAAGTGTGGGACGAGAATTAAGTCTCGAATAATGTGTGTGGGTTTGGAGCCATTGAGAAAGAGTAAAAGGCTGACCGTTGGAAATTTTTGTTTTGTAGAGCTATTGCAAAGAGGACTGCAAAGGATACAAGCAAACAAGTGGTCGATGAGGCTGAGAAGAAGTACCTGACGGACGGAAAGTAAAAGATTTTGTATAACTGAATTACTGATGTAAATTCTGAAATGGAACACTTCATCAGAGTTCGCTGGCTTATTCCGACCAAGAAAAAAAGTCCATGTCGAGACTGACAATTTATTTTATATAATTCTGCATAAATAAGCCTTCATGAGGCTGCTTTTATATGACAATCACAGGAGAAAGGTCAAAGCCTTCGACCAGCGTGATTTCAAATAGCGCCCATAAACGTGTGTTGACGTATGAGAACTCATTAATGAATAGTAGATAAAATTTGGGAGGGACATCTGCATGGTTGTTTACAATGGTGAGCCGATGGTGAGGTCGGATTTGTGAAATGAATAATGAATTGAATACAGTAGCAATCTGAGCCCGGGTTGCTTAAAGCATGGTTAGCGCTAAC
Source organism: Montipora capricornis (assembly GCF_036669925.1). Taxonomy (NCBI): domain Eukaryota; kingdom Metazoa; phylum Cnidaria; class Anthozoa; order Scleractinia; family Acroporidae; genus Montipora; species Montipora capricornis. Next base: position 47,753,266 of record NC_090883.1, on the reverse strand, counting down.
CAGCGTTAAACACCATGGAAACCTATAGGTTTTGATACCTGCTAACCAAAGGTTAGCCCTAACCAGGCTTCGAGCAACCGGCCCTTGTATGAAAAGTTAATGAAATACTAAATGGCCGAATCGGATTGTATTTAACGTGAATTCTATTGTTTAATAATTCATCAACCTCAGTTGATTTGTATTGAGGTTAACAGAAATACATGTGAATCAAATAGTATCTTCTGATTGGTTATAACTTTTATGTATACTTTCTTAGTGCACGTGGCACCAGGAGATTTGATCTGGCACGTGTAGTCCATTAGTACTTTTACATGGTTTGTAACCAACTAAGGGACAAGAATTCGGTCACGAATTATGTGTGTGTTTGAAGTCATTGAGAGGGCACGTGCAGTCCATTAGTAGGTCTTTTAAAGGTTTTGCAACCAAGTTTTTTGAAGAATGTTAGTTATTGAAATGCGATATTTTGGCTTGGCATAACTTGGCATACCCTTTTTCATGCAAATATTGTCAATAACACAAATTGTGGAGCTATGGGGAACAATTTTTTGAGGCGACTGAGCTCTTCTACATTTCTGCCAATGTCCTGTAAATGAGTATGTGGTCTGCACTTAGTCTCTAGAGACGGACGAGGATTACGGTAGCGAAATCTAAGTGACGAACAAAAGGAGGTAGACAGAGATATGTTCTTGGTCATTCCACATCGAGGCGTCGATAACTTGAGAGTCTTGTCACGCTCAGGAATTTGAATTATTGATTGATGTTTTATTTTTGGATCAATTGAATAGCAAAAACAAAAACAAAAAAAAAGGACAAAGGTATTTCGTGCTATTTGGAACATGAAAACCAAGGATTTAATGGAATTACTTTAATTAAGGGTGGTGGCTTTTAACTACCAAACGGTTGCTATGGACCCCGTCAGATAGTCATTTCTCGAATTCCTTTAACTCTACAGTTATCCTTTTTGCCAAGTGCGTTCTATTTAACATTCCTTTGTATGGTTCGACTCACAACCACATTTGGTAAATCGCGTGATCGAAACAGAAAATGCCTTTAAACTCAGCGAGTTAAATATGTTTTTCACAAATTTTCAACGCAACAGTATGAGAACA
>NC_090883.1:47722157-47734657 GCF_036669925.1 Montipora capricornis | reverse complement strand
GTTAACTTTCTTTTAAACTGTCTTGTCTGACATGCCGAGCACTTTTTGGTAGGTGTTGGCGTCACTAAGGTGATCAAGGGCGACCCGTGTGTATGTGTCTTGTTGTATCACGCAGAATTCAGTGCCTTTATCGCTGGGGAGACATGTAGTTCTTCTCTTTGAGTTCTTTTATAGTTTTCTTGTCTGTTTCGTCAATATTCGATCATTTCGGTTGGGGTTGTAGCGCTTTGAGAACGACTCGGAGTTTATGATGAATCCTCTGCAGCTTGTTCCTATACAGGAAGCCATCACCAATGCTACAAATAGAATCTTAAACCCAGTACTCCACCTCTCCAGACAAGATTTCTCGGACCTCCTCCAAGTCACGCTAAACAACATGTATGTTTCCTTCAGAGATCAAGTTTTTCGCCGAAGAGAGGCCGGGCCAACCCATCGGTTCCAGCATTTCAGGCATACTGGGCATCTTGTTTATGGACAACTTGAAACCATCGCCCTCTCCTCCCACCTAATGATAAGCCGTGACAAGAGATATGTTGACGATATCTATCTCCAAACAGTTAATGAAGAAACAGCTGACCACTTCCACGACATAAGAACCATACATACATCACATCTTTTACACATTTCACCCTCCACCTTCTTTGCATATATATAGCGCGCGCGGAATATTTTCTCATCCCGGATGATGCCGTTGATCGGCGAAAGCTTGGATTTTAGTTTTTACTTTTAAACAGCAGTTTAAGACCTCAACACAACATTTACATATATTTTTTAATCATGCTGCTGAAGGACAACATGAACAGATTCTTAAAAGAGTGTTTAGGCCTAATCACTGAAACGAGCGCTTAGGCCTAATCACTAAACGAGTGCAATATTCATCGCACTATCTCGTTAAAAAGTGTAGTTAACCGAACTGTAAAATGAAAGCTAAAATTTTAAACGAGTGCTTAGGCTTCATCACTGAAACATGAGCTATATTCTTCACACGGTCTCGGTAAAAAGTGTAGTCAACCGAAACGTAAATTGAAAGCTAAAATCTTAAAAGATTGCTTAGTTTAAACTCTTGTTCTTAGGCCATCGTAGCTTGATTAAGAAAATAACACAACCAGCGGTGATAAACATTTTATTCCAACGCATTTTTATAAAACTTGACGTTTCGTATGCTAGTCAACACACATTTTCAAAAGTGACCGTTACAATTTTTGATAACTATATCTAATTTTTGATAACTATATATATATATATATCGTAAACATTAGGGGTCTGGAACCTAGACTGAGAAAAATGATTTGCAGCAGTACGTGTCTAGACATACAGTGAGTTATCTAGTTGAGGGTTTGTGCATAGCCAGCAGCCTCGTCTCCTTCGGGTTGTAAACAGGAAACATTTGGCCACGTGCCTAAAGCTCAGTGTGTGAAAGTTGGAATTAATATTGTTGTTTTTGTTGTTGCCGTTTAATATCACTATGCTGCTCTGAGCCATTTGCAGGCTTAAAAACTTATATTTAGGAAAGCTTTTAACGGACAGGGAGATAATTTTACAGTAAAATGTGAACGAGGCGGAAAATTTATGATAACACCTTTCAGTAATTATATGAGGAATTTAAAATATTTCAAGCCAGAAATTGGCAGAGTTGAAAGCATTAAAGAAACATTCCCACAGGGACAAAAACATTTCTTTTGGTTTCTGTAGGTCGTACGTTTTGATCCAAAAGACGTGTCTGTTTGTGGCTGAGCTCTCTTTTGGGTATTTCCTCATGTTAATTGCTATTTTTGCGGCTGCTATTTTTGCGGCTATCTTTGCGGCTGTTGTGATTGGTCGAGGTCTAGGATATTACTTGGTGAGGCCGCTCATTGGTTCGCACATTGACAGTGATGAAATTGATCACGATGGCTACGGTTACCAAGATTCTCTACTTCCTGTAGACATTTAAATTCAGAACTTGGATCTGTGTTATACATATTTCGACACAGACGATTCACTGCCTCGTCCCTAGGATCTTCCTTACCAGAAAGACTCCATTGGCTCTTTTAAATCCTCTGTTAAAAAATACTTGTTAGCCAAGAACTCTTACCTTAGTTCTTAGTTGTGCATATATAGATTCAGATTTTGTTAAATTTTTGCTATATTCTTAAATTTTTAGCTGTATTCTATTTTGTAATTTTCTTATTATCTCAGAAGTGTAATTAGTAACTTAATCTTTAACCTAGGACAGAGGGCCACTGGTTTGTCAGTATTTAACTGTTATGTGTTACCCTCAATAAATAAAGTTGCTACTTACTTTTTTACTTACTTACTTACTTACCAGTCATTCGCCATCTTGGATTTAACAGAACGTAGCCTGTGGATGATGGAAAGGAATCCAGTCTCTTGCGGGATTTGAATGCAGAAAGAACAAGTCTTCAACCTAGTAAATACTCAACCTAAGTTCGATTTTAGCACTCTTAGCGTCAGATTGTTAATAACCAGAATTCAAAAACGTATAGCTTCGCGCTCGTGCAATTCTTACCCGCGCTCAAAAACTGTCTGAGATCGACCTGAAAATCTCAAACTGATTACGTAATCTTTGGCCCAGATCTCCACCGACCAAGTGTCAACCAGAGTGAAATCTGGGTGTGAGATTTCTGATTAACTATAGCTCAACTCTACAGCTCTTCACCTGAGTGGTTTCTTGTATTTCTAGTTCCCAGTTCTGAATTTTCGCACAAAGCAATTGGGAATTTTCCTTTTAGCAATTAGACTTGCTCTTTCAATATTTTTTTTTCGTCTAAGAGATCTTTATAATCAAGACATGTTAAAAAGTTAGGTGTACAAAGTCATAGGTTAAAGAAATAGATTTTAGTAAATACCTTATCCTGTTCCAGTTGTTTACTTAGTTAGAAAACAGCGCTAGCATGAACTACAGCAGGCGAAAAAAGAAACCCGTTCGTAGAGAAAGGTCCCCTGACTCCAAACCTATCGCCTTCTGTCCATTTTTGCGCTTTTTTCCCGTTTCTTTGCGCTGCTCTAATTGATGGAACCCCACAGGAGGTGTAGCTGGTTTGTTAATAGCTTTGTAAAAACCGGAAAATACTTCACGTAAAACTATATAGCCTGTAGTACTTTTAATAAAAGAACAAAATACCTAAACTTTAGACAATCAAAACAAAGTAACTAGCTAGACAGCCTAGGTTTGTACGACACTCGATTTTGGTACATTAAGTGTGAGCATGATCGAGACAAGCCAGAGCTTATCCTGGTTTCTGTAGCATGAAGCGACTAGGAATATTTCTCTTCCCCCCTGGACGGGATGCCAGTTCATTGCAGGGTCTCCCCCAGCATAGTAAATTCGCCTGTACCTATTTATACATCCGGGTGGAAAGAGGCACTGTGAGACTTAAGTGTCCTGCCCAAAAACACAACGCAATGTGCACAGCCGGGGCTCGAACCCAGACCGCTAGATACGGAGTCGAGCACACTAACGATGAGCATGAGACCACTGCACCTCTACGATTTTGGTACATGGCTGCTAACACTTCTCGCTACTTTGCTATCAGGTCTTGAGAAAGGCTTATCAATCAGGAACGAAAATGTTTCAGTTGTTGTCTTCCTTTACGGGAAAGCAGTCATGGCAGCCATGTTGGTGTTCCACTGAAATAATGAAACGGCGGTCATGTTATTGTACCAAACCAGTCCTGTGGATGTTGAACTCTTTTCTTATGTAAACACTTTCTTTTTTCCAATGAATTTGCATGGATACTGGCCGCGTGAGTGTAAATGCTCTATTTCCGAGAATCTACTTCCGGAATTCTTGGAACTGTGCTTTTACCTTTGGTTTATTTTAGAAAATTTACTGAGATTTAAACGAATCTGATAACCATAAAAGACGCTTAAAGAACGTGCATGCAATAAGCAGGCAGCCAATCCTAGAAACAACTCCATCTCTGAAGAACAACCCTATCAGAATATGATTATTAATATTTCTATAGGATCGAACGCGCAGCTGAGGGGAAGAATAGAGTGATCTGTCTGCTGGTGACGAAACAGTTTCGGTATTCAAGATTGCTCCCAGAACAGAAGCCACTCAGAGAGACTGTACCTCATGCTTTAAAACCAGCTTCCTGGCTTAAGGTGGAAGCTAACAGGAATAGCGCTGACACTTAATGATATCAGATGTGCTGCGACTGAAATCCAGTATGTCAATAACGAAGATTCCGGAAAAATATGGCATAAGTAATATGTTTTGATACCCTTGACTGTACTTTGGAAAGACAGTGACGGTGTTAGACATGTTATACTCAGATTACTTGAGCTGCTTTCTATGGAGTGCATAAACCACTTCTCGAGTGAAACATATCGGACTTCCTGTTTCTTTTTCCTTTTCAGTGTACGTGATCCGGAAACAGACGAATCGTGAGGGTAGACACACAAACGCGACCTGTGTCAAAGTTGCACTGGTTTGATGCCAATCTGTCTAACTGACAAGTCTCTTGCTTATCATGCTGGCGATTATAACTTTCTGATACTATTGGTTTGGAGAAAACACACATCAAATCCCTTGATTGATTGATTGATTGATTGATTGATTGATTGATTGATTAGGATGAATGGAAATTAATTATTTTAATTCCGCTTGGCAAGTCCAAGCAAAATCTCAGTGTAAATCGAAACTTCAGCCAACGCCCTGTCAGTTGAGGCTGCTCTTTTCGCATCTGTAAGCGCAATGGCTTCTTCTATGATCTCTTGGTTTGTTTTTGTGATCTTTACAAGTCAGACAACAGCGTCGCATTTTCGCGGTGGAATCATAACTTGGAAGCCTGATGAATATATTGGGAACAAGGTAATTAATGTGAATATAGCCGGAATTGAATGGGGGTAGCTAGAAACATTTATAAGCGTAACCGTAATGATTCGATTTAGTAGCCTCCTTCAAATATACGCCCTCCTTTTGAGTGACCCTTTAAGTGGTAGTCCTTTTCGCTTATGGATCATGCATGGTGTACAGCGTCGTCGTTGTACATTGAGATCATTCGTCTGTAGTTCATTTTACTTCTAGACAGCTCACAACATACTCGCATTCAAACCAATTTCCTCAAGTCTTATTTTTCACCTAACGCTATGTGAGTACACAATTTCTTCGTGCAAAAGACCCCTTATTTGTTTTATACAGTGAATGGGTGTTAAAGTAAGCGACCTGTCCCCAGTTAGCACCCTCCCTTCAGCTCTCAAAACAGGCGCTCCATGCATGCGCTAAATCGATTGATTAAGTGACATCTAGAGCAAAGTACGATTCCTCTTAAGGCAGGGGACAGGAGGTAAATTTTCTGCAGACTCGTGCAGATGGTTTTAATCTGACTCAGTGTAAAGATCTTATTCTGAAGGGAAGGCAAATAGAAATTTATAAAAGCAACTTCTTGGAACAATTTGAAGTTCCGGCTTGTCCTATTTACGATGTAGGGTCTAAAGACAGAACTCCTAACATTAAAGATGTTTTGAATATTCTCTTAATCAAATATAATTTGCTTTGCAGTCGCTAGAATCTTCACTCCTTTGGAGAATGATTAATTCAAGCAATTGAATTACTTGTAAAATTGAGCAAAAGGAGCCATGATTGAAGCACATAGTGTTGTAGGAATCCGAAGAATGCTGGCTGCGCTCCAACAAGGCTAGATCTGTATAAAAACACGATTGGGTTGAGTGCTCCGAAGAAACAAAATTACGAATTATTTTGTCAGAAACCCGCGGTTATCTGGAAATCCAGATTTTAAGGGGAAATTACTGACTGAATTTTTCAACAAGCGGAGTTGAAAAGAAATAATTAGTACTCTATTCTACAACACTCCCATTTCATGCTCAATTAATATAAGATATGGGGGAAATTATTGATCCAGCGGGCTAGGTGAAGAGCTGTAACATAACTATAAGGGCGACCGAACCGCACGACTTGTCAGGGCCGGGTGGGTGGGCCGTTCTTTACTCTGGTTGTCCGCTGGAAGGAAACTGAGCAAGAGACGAGTGTTTTCAATCCTATTTATGCCATCCTGGTTACGTAATCAGCGTGCATATGCAGGCCTGGTGCTAATTAAGCATTATAATAACTTATCTTATCATCGCATTTCATTAGGAGTATTGTGAATAGAGTCAAACGAAAAGAAGCAACCCGCTAAGGTACACAAAGTCTGGGGACTATAAACATTTGCATTAGGTGTTAGTCTGAACAAAAATTTTGGAAAACATGATTCTACTAGCAACTGTCCAAAACGAAAACGAAACTGGTTTTTTATTGTTGTGGTTGCATAGAAATAATTTGGAGAACCCAGCAGTAAAGTTTGGAGAACATTGGCCTTCCAAAGATATTTCTTGAAATCAACTTCCGAGATTCTTGGAACTGTTGTCTTTAAGTCAGTGTTTGATTAGGGCTGAAAGTAATCTCAGAAGAGTAAAACGCGCTTTCGACAATTGACATACAACAAATGACTGGTATAGAATCCTTTGTTGTAGGTCTTGAACATCTAAAAAAACTAAGAATTTTGCCGCTTGAAGGTGGTATCCGAGTAATTAGTAATCGATGGATATTGAGGGGGACTTAAGGGTGTTCTGAACACTGCAATCCTCTCAATAGCGAAGATATCTGTTTACAAACATTGACGTCATATTCGATCACGTGGGCCAAAATCACTCATACGTGTGGTTGGCAAAAGAGCTTTCGAGCTGGTCACAGGCGCCCCAAGCTGAAAATACGTGGTGTATGCGACAGTTTGTGTATATAGAGAATTGTATGGGAAAATCACCGATCGTAAAAAAATTGTGTAAATAACTATCTCATTTGAAATAAAGTTTTCCTACCTCAAATGTGTGACCAACTTGTCTCTTTTGCCGAGTTTAGAGCCATTCTGACGCTGTCTAGTGAAGTTATCCGGAAGGCCGTTACTTAAATAATAGGAAGGCCGACCACTCCATCCATCGCTGGCCAGACCTCACTCCACAAATCGTTTTCTCCTCAACAGGAAAAGTCCCGAATCGCAATAAAAACAACAGTTCCATAAAGCCCAATAAATTTTACTCCAAATACGTGTGTTTCGGCGGCCGAAAGACTCGTGACGAACGAAAACTTTGCCTTAAAATTCACCTCTTCAGCTTTCCTCAGAGGCTTGTGACCGGGTAGTCAACAACGGAAACTCGCAAGATGGTTTCAGCCTCAACTCCTATTGGCCCATTTGAATTTGACCGCGCGCTGGGAGCACGACCGTTGTTGACTGCCCGGTCACAAGTCAACAATGGTCGTGTTGCCAGCGCACGGTCAAATTCAAATGGGCTAATAGGAGCTGAGGCTGAAATCATCTTGCGAGTTTCCGTTGTTGACTACCCGGTCACAAGCCTCTGAGGAAAGCCCAAGAGGTGAATTTTCAGGCAAAGTTTTCGTTCGTCACGAGTCTTTCGGCCGCCGAAACACACGTATTTGGAGTAAAGTTTATTGGGCTTTATGGAACAGTTGTTTTTATTGCGATTCGGGACTTTTCCTGATGAGGAGAAAACGATTTGTGGAGTGAGGTCTGGCCAGCGATGGATGGAGTGGTCGGCCTTCCTATTATTTAAGTAACGGCCTTCCGGATAACTTCACTAGACAGCGTCAGAATGGCTCTAAACTCGGCAAAAGAGACAAGTTCGTCACACATTTGAGGTAGGAAAACTTTATTTCAAATGAGATAGTTATTTACACAATTTTTTTACAATCGGTGATTTTCCCATACAATTCTCTATATACACAAACTGTCGCATACACCACGTATTTTCAGCTTGGGGGCCTGTGAGCTGGTCAACTCCTTTGCCCACAGGCGAATTTCCAACACGATTTTCGGCAGGTGTCGAAACTCGGATTTCCTTCAAACTTTGACAGTGAAGCATTATCATAATATTCTAACTTTCTTCTTGGGTTCAGAATGAAATCTACCATATATGTGAAGCAACAGTCGTTTGAAGTACGCTAAAATTCAGTCATTTCTTTTGTTTTTGTCGCTTTTTGCCAACCACAAATATTGCGTTACAGGGCTCGTGACGTCACTGATATCTTCGCTATACCGCAACAAAATCGCTAAATACCGCAATACTTCAATACCGATTGGAATACCGAAACCACTTCTCTGTATGTTCAAGTTCAGAGCAAATAATACGGAAATAAGAATTTGTAATGGCGAGTTGGCTAACAATTAGCACAAAAGAACTTACCTTTTACGATTGCGACACAAGAAATTGCAGTTTACCGTTAGTTTCATTGGGAATGTCCAATCGGAAACTGCAAAAGGCTCGGAAAACGTCTAAGACTTGGAGAGTTTGGAGGATAACTTTCGAAACCGTCCAAAAATGCTCAATAACCGCATCCCGCGAGTTCGGAGTATACCGCGGTATCGCGCGATACCGCTTCGAGATATTAAAATTACCGAAATAGCGCAAGAAAAATTGTTCAATACCTCTAATTAACCCCAACATCCCCCTCGATATTAAATGAAAACAGGGAGAGTTGTGTTGAGTTGGAAGCAATAACCCAGCGGTAATTAAGGATTGTAAACGGAGTCAGCGGAAAGAACAGCAACAACTGACAACAAAAAAATAGAGACCATTGGTACAACCGAAGAACTTATGGAAATCAACTTCCGGATCCGGGTTTCTCGGAATTGTACTTCTGCGTTTGATTTATTTGAGCTTATTTAAACATTTACTTAGGATTTGATGAGAACTTCAAAACATGCCACTTACCCACGAACGAAAGATACTTGCCATGTTGGCTTCACTCTACCGTATAAATTACATCTGCAGTTTTTTTATGTCCCGTTTGGTATTGCATTAATAAGTTCAATCGCCGGCAGCTTGATGCCAAGCAAATAAACGCACAAAGGCCACTCTCTGGACTGGATAAGACGTGATTCAAAGCTCTTTTGATATTCCTGAAAAGTGGAGGTAAATAGATACAAACAGATACTTTAAGCTGAACAAAATGTAAAACTCGCGGTCAAACATCAAAATGTTGGCAAGGATGAAGACGGAAGAGGAATAAAGCTTTAATACAAAAGTTAGGTAAACCAACATGTTTTCTTTCAGGTAAATTTCAACTTCCGATTAGGTTTTCGAAGATCGTACTCAAACAGTTACTTCTGCGACAGTGCAATGGTTGCGCAGCAGAGCATTGTGGGAAGTGGAGACATCTGGTCTGCAAGCCATGACAGGGGATATTATGGGTCTCGGACTGTAGCAGATACTGGATACCACTGCACGGACTTCAGTGTCAGCGAAGACTGGACACAAGGTGAAAACACTTTTAACTACACTTTCCCGGATGATGGTCCTTGGCTGGTGAGGTGAGCCTTTATTGAAATCTCTGAGCATAATGTGGCCCTACCTTTTGTATTCTAGCCTTACTCTAAACACTGGAGTTTTATTTATTTTTATAATATAGTTAGGGCCCTGCAGGCGCTCTGATCGCTGATTGGTCAAAAAACCATGTTTTATCAGAGTATAAAACATAGAAAAAGCGTGTTTCATTCTTTTTTGCCACATTACCTCTATATCATAAAGCAAATGAAGAAGCCTAAGCCGTCTATTACACTGTGATAAAACACTCCGGACATTTCAGAACACTTAAAAATATAGAAAACACTCACCTGCGGCCCGTGTTTTCTACATTTCTCTCGCGCTCTCAAATGCCCGTCAAATTTTATCACAGTATAATACACGGCTTGTGAAACAAACAAAACTTTCGAGATTGGCGACACTTTTACAGTGTTGTGAACAAATTCTTTTTGAATCTTTTTTTCGCCAAAAAGTTGGTGAAAATAGGAAGGTTCCATATCGTATCTGCCGGATGTATAGTCCAGAATTTTACTCTCTTGTTCTTAAGTAATTAATTATCTTTAAAAACCTTGTCCAGCGAATCGGTTTTGTAACTAAATAGATGCTGCTTTTGGGCAGGGACTTAGCACAAGAGACCTTATGGTCTCTTGCTTGCATTATTCAATAGTATTCAGATGTCTGGTTATTTGAAAGGCACATATGTACTGGGGACCTTTGCGTAACAATTCTATCAAAATGTTGGGTCTTAGATAGCTCAGGCTCGAACACTTTTCCATCACCTAGTTAATTGTCTCCGTCTTGTTAACTGCATAAGTGAATGGTACGGTTAAATGTATTGTTTCTGTCCAGTTATTCAAGTTGCTGTTGGATTTCATTAGTAAATGGGGGTTTCAGTAGAAGCTGGTTGCTGTCGACTACTGTCAATCTAACCAGACGGCAAGATAACGGAAAAATTAACTCGTCTCCAATCTCTGCACTCTCCCCCATTGTGCGACACCAGCAAGGCTGCTCGAAAAGAATAGTTATTCCGGCGGAGGACTCGGACGGCGACAAAGTGCGCTGTAGATGGTCAAAGGGTTCTCAAAGAGAATGCGGTGGTGTTTGCCAGCGATTCAGTTCCAGTGGCACCCTGGACGAAGTAAGCTAAAGACGTTAAGCCTGGTCTTAACGAGCAAATTTTTAAGTGACAGTTTTTTTATCGTGTAGATGGCTCGGCAAACATTTGTCAACAGTTCAGAGTTTAGTGCGCAAGTAATGACTTTGAACTGAGCAGAGATCCGCAGAAGCAACGCGAGGCTGCTTAGTTGCTCCCGCAAATACGGCGCGTATTCGTACATTTTATGGGACGAGTTGTCTACATGAGCAATTTTTCGTGGGTGACAACTTTTATTTGTCACATAAAAGCTAACACACAAGCCTTTTGGCAAATATATTTATCACATAAAAATTGGCCACTTTTCTTCGGGTACAAGAGCAAATAAGTTTTGTCATATAAATCGGCTCCTGTATATCAAGCTTTAAACAACATTATCATACAAAACACAATAAGTTATGAGCAAAAAAAAATAGGTGGACACACTTCTTCAAGCACAAAATCACATACTTTTGTTGAGCGGTTTGTTAAAGGAGAACTGAAGATAAAAATGAAATATTTTTTCCTTCGCCAAATTTGTCGTGCCTGACTTAGTTAAAGGAAATATTCGAGTATTTGAGGGGTTCCTTACATTTTGACGTTTTTATGAGGCCAGGGAGATCCGTATTGGTCACTCGATGGAAGTCCGCCATTTTGGCTGTACTATAGCAGGCTTGGGCGCTATGCGTGACGTCATTGCGCTCACTTGCTTGAACGCGGGAAACTTGAAAAATGGTTCAGTGCGCTATTGTGGGCTGTTCTAGTGTCGTTTCCCTCTTTAAAATGAAGTCCTTCTCGAAGAATGGATCATCCGAATTTAGAAGAAAAAACTAGCCAAATATCCAGCCCTGTCACATCTGTTCGGATCATTTCGAACCCTCCTGTTTTGAAGGTGTCTTGGCCACAGCGGTCGATGCGACAATTGCATGTAATTGATGAAATGATGAATAACTTTGCGACTCCATTTATGCCCAGTGAGTAAGTTATGTTTTCTTTAGTCGGGAGATTTCAGTGGCAAACCATGCGCCGGAGAAGTGAACCGAAAGGTTGTTTTTGCAAGCAACTGGGACACGTTATTTCGTGATTGGCATTCGCACTTCAAGCTGGGTTTTATAAACTCGACAACGATCACAAAGATGTTTAATTGAAGTTTGAAAATTCGCAAAACTACGAACAGAGCTCATGTGTTTACATACATGTTGTTCATTAATCGCAGCACTCAGACCCGCGATGGCAGTTTATAGCACTTTTCTTTGTAAACACGGTCGAAAAGCTAGAATGCTGCGTTACACAACGAATAGTTTCTCAAATTGAATCGAAATGACAGACAAAACAAAGCAGCCAACAGAATCTCTTAGTAATCAAGTTGTTTTTATTGCCTTTTGAATACAATCAATTCACCTGAGATTTGTTCATAGCTCCTCTATATCGCGGCAGCAGATGCATTCCTTTTCTTGCTGTCCCGGCCTCCCGGTTAAAGCAAAAATCACAGCTGCACCAAGTCGTATTTCCCCATCTTGAGCCTTCCCTTTCGGTTGCTTCCTCTTCCTTCGATCCTGAACTTTCTCGCATTGGATCGAAAGAATATGGTTCAAGTTCTGCCATAAACTTACGTGTATTAACGACGAAGAAAGCGGAGTACTATGTTGAGACTACGATAACAGAAGATTTCAGTGAAAACTAGCCGCTTGCTTGTGCGCAATGACGTCACAACATGGCGGCTGACATTCCTTTTTTGGAAGTAACCGGAAGGAAAAGCAAACAAAATGGCGGGCGTTCAAATTGAAAAAACAACCAAAGATTTTGGGCAAATTCAAGGCCTTTCAAGATGAAAAAGGATTTTTCCTGTTTGTTTAGGTAAAGGACGTTATATTTCGATAATAATAAGACACAAAAACATTTGATCTTCTAGCCTTCAGTTCTCCTTTAAAGGGTAACTGACGGCTAGAAAGTCACTTTTTTTGAATACTGTCTAAATACCTCAGGTAACACATTGAAACCGACGTAAGGTACTTCGAATGCTTTTTTGTGCCTTTTTTCGCTC
>NC_090883.1:47707157-47712157 GCF_036669925.1 Montipora capricornis | reverse complement strand
TTCTCTCTCCAATTCATTGAACTCCGCTGTTTTTGTTTTAGGATTGCTGAGATTATTACCGTCACACCACTATACATGAATCTTACCAACCTCTTGAACTACACTGATAACGTCGGGGATACTGTCTACTACAAGAACGTCTCATGGAGTCCAAAGTCATCTCAGAAAGGACGCCATATTTTCTGCTTCAAAGCGATAGACGATTATGGGTAAGGACCTTCAACAGGTTTCTGCGAGCTTTTAAGAGTTGTTTACCTCGTAGTCCCGGGGGGAGGGACTCCCATATAATAAGGACGGAGATGCTCAGTGCTAGTCGTGCCTTTTAGGGGTTAATAACGCCGATTTGGGTCCTCTTAGGGTTTTCAGCCTCAACAGGTCCACAGAGGGAGCTTTTTACGGTACCTTTTAGGATATTGTGCTGAAAACACAGACAGGAGATAATGTGTTGCTTCAGAATTGGTACCTCTTAGGGGTGAAAAATATTTCAAGCCACGCCCACCATGCAAGATCCTGGGACCTCTTAGGGATTCTTTTCAAAATTTCAGACGAGCACCCCCGTCCCTTTCATACGGGAGTCTTTCCCCCCCCCCCCCCCCCCCCCCCCCCCCCTTCAAATCAGGCTTGCAGTCCTGTCTAATAAACAAGATTGTTCGCAGGTTATTGCAACGTTTCTGGAAATGGTTACAAGCTTTGATATCGTAAGCTGATAAAGATTCTTTTCTCTTTAAAGAATGGAAAGCGACCAGAGATGCATTACCCTTCTTGTTGGATCAAGTAAGTACAAACACAAAGTGTAAAATTTTAGAATCGATCAAGAGGAAGTGGTATCCTCCTGACACTAAATAGCCTTTAATTTTTATTTTCCAGACAATACTCCAAGACCGATTTTATCAACCCGTACTCCTCTGATACCCACGTTGTACTGGCCGTGGGGGTCTGGATTTGTTGACTTCAACATCACGTTTGACCAACAGGTAATGTAAGCCGCTTAAAACCTGCGCAGCAGGACGGTGAACAGATTTTTCTTTCTAAACCTAGATATATAACAACTAGCTTGCCATTCGAAATGAAGCCGAGCTCCGGGAGACTCCCAGGGTTCAAAATTTTGGTTTCATTTTGTGAAGAGGCCAATAAAAATCCCACCTAACTTTCTTAACATTCTCAAAAAGCGCAAGGGGATTTCTAGAAGACGTCAGTTTACAAGACGTTATTTACCAACCTCTTTACTGACTCAGTAACAATGGTAATAAGGATCTGTGACATTGTTGGTTTGTTTGACAGAGGCATATGTTAAGACAGAATTAAGCCAAACGAAAAAAGATATCAAACAAAATACTACAGGCTAAAAGATAGTATACAAACTGAACAACATTCTTTTCTCCAAACCAGATCAAGAGACCACGCCATTCGAAATTTATACGAATCATCTTGGAAGGTCACGTGATATACAAACTTGACACGCGTTCTTCCAGTGACGTCACCATCGATCAAAACGGCTTCACTCTTCGCTTTAGCTTGCCCCAGGCTGTAATGAGCATGCGCGGAAATTACTCTGTTACCATGGATCGTGGTGCAGTGGTGGGGCGTGGATGTACCTCAGATGGTCCCCCTACACCTGGATTCAGCTCCACCAAAAGCTGGACCTTTAGTGTTGGAGTTTGTTCCAAAAGGACGTTTATTGCTGACGGCTACTATTGCAATGGTGAGATAAGAAGAACTTTCATATATTCACTTGCAATGGTGAGATAAGTAAACATATTTAGGTTCAATGAGCATGAATCCTATTGTTTTGTGGACAGCTACTAAAAACACCATGCACAAATTCCCAGCTTCATTAAGAAAATAACGCAAACAGTGGTGATAAACATTGTATTCAAACGCATTTTTTATAGAACTTGACGTTTCGTATGCTAGTCTCATACATGTTTAAAAGTGACCGTTACAATTTTTTGAAAACTATATATATATATCATAAACATTAGAGTTCTGGAACCTAGACTGAGAAAAATGATCTGCAGCAGTACATAAACCTGTCAACACATCATGAGGAGTAATAGCTAATAAAGCAGCAACTTCTCACTACTGACATTGACGTTAAGGGAAGGCTTTAGCTCTTGAATGAACAAAGTCTCTTTAATTTTGCAGTGAAAGTCAGTTTTTTTTTTCCCAGCTTCACTTTGTTCATTTTGCAATTAAGGCGACAGAGCATTTTTAATATTTTAGGATTGATATTTGATAAGCAGAACAAAAACTGAAAAGAAAAACTGATTTTCATTTTGCCCTTCTTGAGGTCACATTTGGGGGGTGCTTTCCATTCGACGAAAAATTCCGAATATTCCCAACAGGGTCAATATGGTACAGAAAATACCTAGAAAAGTCTCCAGAGAATCCGGAAATTAATGAATTTCCGAAAAATGAACCATACAACCAAAAATTCCAGAATTTCCAGCAGGAAATCAAATAGAACGGAACTTTCTACTTAAAAATACCCAAAATTGCGGTATACATGGGCGCTTTCCATTCGACCAAAAATTTCGATGTGAATTTCCATAAATTTCCTGAGGCGGATAGAACAGAAGTTTTTGTTTGACTACGCCGCAGTGCCGGGAAAACGACAAGGCCTTCCCATTCGCATTTTTCATCTCCCGCACTTTTTTTGCCATGGACTTATTCAATGAGTTCGAGGTTTAAGTCACAAATACTTACTAACCGCGAGCAGGAGGTCTGTATGGGAGAAGCTTGACCGAGGTCGTGACTGACAGACCGAACGCAGTGAGGTCTGTACTCTGTGCTAAGAACAACAATACGTCAGGGATCTTCTACAAACCACAACCTCGGCAGCGAAACGGTTGCAAAACAAAGGTTTTCATGAACGGCACAATGGCTCTGCACGCGTCACAAATTTTCGTACATTTTTAGCCAACCGAAACAACAACGAAAACCAAACAAGTACATCACGGTTACATTATTTTTAATAGAATTACTACTTAACTGTAGCTAGTATTTATCGACGGGCAAGTGGCAAGATTCTATAAGGTAAAAGATTAATCCATTTTCGAATATGCATCGCATTCATCTTTTCCCGGGATGTCTGGCTAACTCGCTGTGATCGCGGCCAAAAGAAACTAGGAATGAATAGAGAATTGCGTATTTTCAAAATTTGCCAAAAAGAGGACACTTCCCCCGAGGTATAGCCACGCATTTACTGGACTATTCCCAGGAAATTTCCTTACCGTTTGTCTCGAAATTTGGGAAGCTTTGGTTGAATGGGAAACGCCCGTATCTCGCAAGGTTGTCTACTTTTCCGTAAATTCCGGAAAATGATGTTTCATTGTCTTTGGAAATCTCCGGAAATTCAAACCGGAATTTTTCCATTGGAGAGCGCATTTGGCAACACTGACCTTTCAATTTTCGGGTTCGGCACGAACCCATAAAAACAATCTCCCCAACATTTCACAGATGAACTGCATCACCATCCCTTGTTATGTCCCCGGGGGGGATACTCCCTATAATGGCCTATACGGGGAGGCTCCGCTTCAGGTATATAAAAGGGTAGGGATTTCACGAGTCGAAGTACATGAAAGGGTAGGGAAATCTGGCATTTAGGTATGCAAAGGGCCTCATATTAAAATTTTTCGAACACACATACCTTATGACTGTACTGTTTTAATTTACATGTGAAAGGGATACTATTTTCCATTTTAAGGTATACGAAAGGGGTACCACTTGTAATGGAAGGTATTCGAAAGGGGTGTCCTTTCTGCCAAAAAATGGTATATAAAAGTGTAAGGAATCGGACCTCGAGGCGGAGCCTCCCGTACTAAATTTCTTTAGTACCCTCCCCCCCACCCCGGGGGGGTTATGTCAAACTGAGAGAGACAATCGTTTTAGCTCAGCATACAGAGGCTTCTAAAGTTTATTTCATCTTTTGTTTAGATGTGGATGAATGCTCAAACCCGTCATCAATCTTAAGCCGTAAAAAAAGAACAACTGGTACTGGCCTTACATTTATTCCTCTTCTTTGCCTCCAGGTATGTTTTTCTCGCTTTTTATCTTCACGAATTCGCTAGTCGACATTTAATAATAATGATCCTGAGATTTTAAATTGCACCAGCCTGTTTACAATAGTTCATTTTTATGTCGATGTATCAACGTTCTAATACTAATGACGTCGAACAGAAGCCCTCAGAGTCATGTTAGAATTTGTATACATCGGACATGGACTATTGTATTCATTAGTAACATTAGAAGGAGTTATGACTGTTATAGAGCAAGTAACATCTTTGTGTATTTGTTGCTATAGCCATCTATTCAAGTCCGCTTTCAACAGAAATAACGCCTGCCCCAAGTTCTGCACAAGGTATTTAGCTTTGTTATTGTTGTTGTTAAAGTCTAGCTTGATAATTTGCAATCTGGCAAAAAGATAAATTTTTCTATTGAATTGTAGGACGTGCACTAAGTAGCAGATCAATTTTTTTGCAACAGAACGATGTTGCTGCTTTCTGAAGCCGTGAAAAACTCCTCTACATTATTTCAATTGACGACCTAATGCCAATCAGGTACAACTCCCTGAATCGGAGATGCGCACGTCCTTTTTTCGTTTCTCTTTCAAGATGAATTCAATTCGTCATTCATAGAAAAAACACAGTTTTTACCACAATTGCTATTAGTCTCGCAATCTGATTGGCTAATTTGCCATTGCCAATAAGAGTTCAGACAACGCTGCTCGCGTCAAAGTGTCACGCAATGCCTTTTTCAGCTCGCGTTCGTTGTCGATAAAAGTACAGACAACGCTAAACCACATACAATTTGTTAACTAATAATATACATGAAAAAATTACTCGATTCTGATTGGCTGAGAACAGTGCAGTTTTTCGGTAACACAGTTCAAAAAAGAGGTAATTGAATGCAAAAAAAAAAAGTAATGAAGCAAGCATTCTGATTGGTCGATGAACAAAGACGTTCACCGATAGCCAATCAAATCTTTTGTTTTCAAATCA
>NC_090883.1:47672157-47697157 GCF_036669925.1 Montipora capricornis | reverse complement strand
TGTTAGTGAGCAACAGTAGAAACAAAAAAAGAATTTCACTTAGCTCTAGCTCTAGCTCACAACAGATCGCGTAGTATCTTTAAGTTTCTATTGCTTTTCCTCAAGTGTACTACATGGTATTTAACCCTTCAAAAAAGTTCTAGAAATAAAAATGACAATATTTTCAGAAAGAAATTGTTTTCACACTGTGACAGCTATTGACTCACCAACTTATTTAGAATTCTCTCACGGAAAGCTCTCCTTAACCTAACAGAGGCAACCAGTCAAAAGGTGTGATAAAATTGCGCACGAAATTTGAAAACGGCCCAAGATTTTACCTTCGTTTGCACGTGTCTACACAGAAGTCATTCCATGAAAAAAAAAAAAATAATAATCAAGCTTCTGTGGTTAACACTGACAATGACAACGCGTGAAAAGGTAAAATTATTCCGCTACGTTTCTTACCGAAAAATCAGGATGGCGAGATATTTTTCTTTTTCTCGCAGAGCTCGGTGATGTCAACGCCACTTCGCTTCCAGTTGATCCCTCGACTCTCTAACGGCTTTTCATTTTGGCTTTCAGTGAATAAATACGCTCTTCCATAGCTCTGAAGCCATCCTGTATGTCAGTCCGGTCCAAGGTTTGCAGAACTGTATCTGAAAACTCCGTCTGATTTCCTTCTATTGTGCTGAGGGAGTTATTAATGTCCGACAATTTGCTCGCAAGACTCGATTGATCGGATCTTTCCAACTGTTCTTGGACTTCTTTAAGTCTACTCAAGATGCCGAAGCGGCTCGTGCAATTTCAGCTTTTTGAAAAACTCACTCGTGCAAATTAATTCCAAATTGAGCGAGAAACCGTTTGCCTATACAAACAGTTTATATATATTATGCAATGTAATATATAATGCGCATAATTTTTATCGCATCTTCCAGGTTCGTCCGCATCAGCAATTTCAACAGTGGCAGTCAGTGGTAAGAATTTACTGTTTTCTCAGTTCTCTTATAAGTTATCCATGTAATTTAGTAGAAAAGATTGTGGAGAAATACAAGGAAATACAAGGAAGTCACTGAGCCAGCTTAGTCATGAAATTAGGCCGGTGGAATAAATTCTGGCTCTTTTCAACTTTAAGGGAGTTTAAATCTTACTTACATGTTTCATGGTCATCGAACAAACTAAACAGACAACTGATATTATAACCAACCAAAATATAAGAAAAAGTAACTGCTGAGTGGGAAGACCACGAGATTCAAACATATCGTGATTAAATTTTTTTGCATTTACTCTTTTTAACAGGATCCTGCCCTTATTTCATGAACGGCCAACTGAATGGTCGATTTACAAGTCCTAACTACCCTTCGAACTATGGAAGTAACGAGCGTTGTTCCTTGTTAATCGAGGCTCCTCATGGTCATTATATATATCTACAATTTAGATCATTTCATCTTGAATATGCATCCTCCTGTAACTATGACTACCTCGAAGTTTTCGATGGAAACTCAGCATGGAGCCCCAAGATTACAAGAGCTTGTGGTCAGCGGTATCAGGCGCCATGCGAGATCCACAGCAGTGGAAGGTTTCTCTATGTGAAATTCCGTTCAGATAGCTTTGTCCAGTATTCAGGCTTTTCTGCTGACTATTATGCTGTGTCAAAGAGTAAGAGAATTACCTTTAACAAATTGACGTCAGTTTTTCATGCGTCTGTCCTGTTATTGATCATGAGTTTGCTCAAAACATTATCAAAGTGGCGGTGGATCCACGAGGCGAGAGCCGAGTAGACCTGGAGGCTTCTGTGACAATGTTATGATGAAATTCATTGTCAATAGCAAGACAGACCCAAGAAAAAACTGCCTTCAGTTTTTGTTTTTCGATAACAAATTGTCAAATTGTCCTCTCTCACTTGTTGTCGCATCGCATAAATTATAATTCCGTGTGTCTGTCAGCTTATTGACAATGAAATTACCCAATGAGCGCGCAAAAATTTCTGCAGTTATCATAAAATGCTTGTTTGACAAAGCACCTTTTTCAATTCATCACTTTAATGATGTTGGTTACGACCATATGATGAATATTGTCTCAGTTTTTCTGTGTTGTAGGGCTTGACGCATTTAGCCGGCATAATTTCGAACATAATACTGTAGTAGTTAGGGTGAAGCGCCAAACATGTTGGTTTATAACATGACTTTAAAGTGATAAAAAAACACGTTGACGGTGGCTGGGTTCAAATAAATATAAATCTGTTACCTCACAGGTCAACAAGTAATGAGTTCAATCGTAAAATCGTCGTGCAATTTCGCCACTTCTTCACCGTTGATATCTTCCACACGCGGTAAGTAAATAGGTTTTATATTCAGAAACATACGTTTTTGTCTACACGAGGCCACAATTAAAGTAAAGTGTCCATGTATTTAGCCTAGTTAATTTTTTTGGGGACACTAGTGAAATAGCAACACTAATTGATATATGGTACTTATAAAATTTAAATACTTACAGGAGAATGAAAAAAAGTAAATGAGTATAAGAGATCCTATGTTACCTTATGTTACTTGATAAAATGTCTGCAAGATAGGTCATATAGTAGGCTTGTTTTCCATTTGTTTACCAGTCATTTCTCGGCGAGATAAAAGCTTGCAATTGATCTTAAGAAAGAACTAACAGTTTCACGTGTATTTCGCTTGCTTCAGCCGTGCATTCAAGTCCACCTGTCGCTGCTTTGTCACCAACACAAGGTATTTAGTTGTTGTTGTTGTTGTTGCTGTTGGTGTTTGTATTAACAACGCTAAGGTAGTATTTTCGATAATTTAAGGTGGCTCTCAACCCCCTTCGCAGAATTTTTTTAAACGTTGCAAAAAGTTGCATCTGATCATGCTAATTACAATTCGATAATAAAAAATGGGGGTCACCGAGTTCGTTTTTGAGTTATAAGCGCTCAAAGCTAAAATTAAGGGTGTCTTTAGCAGGTCATATTGTTGCTATGGTAACCTATTGTGTCACGAAAATAATACCAACGTGTTCACCAGTGATTGGGCAGTTTTTTGATACCACGATTGTAGCATCACTTGGTAAAGAGTGGTAATTATGACCCGTCAATATCTACGTCTTGGAAAGTGTTGGAAACTGTTTTGAGCCACCTTAACATCGAAGGTCCTACAGAATATTAAAAAGAGAAAGAAGAACAAAAAAATACTAGAATCAGAATTATGATAATCATTCAATTGCAAAATCGAATATCACGGAACTATTTTGCCCTAAAACTGTTTTGTAACATGATACCGATCGGACATGTTAATAGAGTTGGGTTGAACATAGCGTAGCCGTGAGCGCTTGGCACCTCTTCACCAGACTCCTTCCCGCCGGATCGCTTCTTTTCGCCACTCGCGCGTGTGACTCGAATGTGAGCCTGCTCGCAGGCTAGGGTAAACAACACAAAACTAAGCCTTCGTTTTCAAGTAATACAATGATATCCATCGTCAACAACTCACATTGCTGCGCACGAGATGCTGCAAGATGGTTTAGTGCGTGCATTGTACCAAGAGACTATAGTCTTGTAGTCTCTTGTACCTGAAGTAAGTGAACAAAAGGGAATATAATAGAATGCATCCTGTTGACAGCCTTCAACATAAATGTAATAGAAATTGTTTTGAAAACAAAAAGCGTTATATTTTGAATGCATAATTGCAGTTAACTCTTATATCAGTTCCGTAGCTCATTCGTATGTCCTGGACTTCCTGATTTTGTACGACTTATATTGCATTGTGTTCAGAAAAGCTCTCTCGGATGTCATCTATTACAACTCCTCCGATCCAAGCTACGTGCCATTCTCAAAAATATTTTGTAATGTGGATCATGAATATTGCGAAAAAATGTGGTACTTCCTAGTGAGAAGCTTCATATTTATGTACCACACATCACCTTATTATCCAGTTTCCACTCCTTTATCTGCCAAGTGTGTATTAATGGATTGCAGAACCTTAAAGATGATCTCAATCAAGTGTATTAGTTATTTAAACGTGTTATGTCTTTCCTCAGATAAATTAGAATATATAAACTCAAAACACAATTCATAAATCTGGACAAATTTTCCAGTACACCATGATGCACAGACTGTCAGTTAAAGATAGTCAAAAAATAAGCTTGCCCTTCCTCTCATGCTTATACAATGACAGTATTATAATTGTGAACAACTTACTTCTTATCAGTACACCACGAAAGTCCCGGTTAATCCATCTTGGAACGGACGTAGTGCTGTTAGTGAGCAACAGTAGAAACAAAAAAAGAATTTCACTTAGCTCTAGCTCTAGCTCACAACAGATCGCGTAGTATCTTTAAGTTTCTATTGCTTTTCCTCAAGTGTACTACATGGTATTTAACCCTTCAAAAAAGTTTTAGAAATAAAAATGACAATATTTTCAGAAAGAAATTGTTTTCACACTGTGACAGCTATTGACTCACCAACTTATTTAGAATTCTCTCACGGAAAGCTCTCCTTAACCTAACAGAGGCAACCAGTCAAAAGGTGTGATAAAATTGCGCACGAAATTTGAAAACGGCCCAAGATTTTACCTTCGTTTGCACGTGTCTACACAGAAGTCATTCCATGAAAAAAAAAAAAAATAATAATCAAGCTTCTGTGGTTAACACTGACAATGACAACGCGTGAAAAGGTAAAATTATTCCGCTACGTTTCTTACCGAAAAATCAGGATGGCGAGATATTTTTCTTTTTCTCGCAGAGCTCGGTGATGTCAACGCCACTTCGCTTCCAGTTGATCCCTCGACTCTCTAACGGCTTTTCATTTTGGCTTTCAGTGAATAAATACGCTCTTCCATAGCTCTGAAGCCATCCTGTATGTCAGTCCGGTCCAAGGTTTGCAGAACTGTATCTGAAAACTCCGTCTGATTTCCTTCTATTGTGCTGAGGGAGTTATTAATGTCCGACAATTTGCTCGCAAGACTCGATTGATCGGAGCTTTCCAACTGTTCTTGGACTTCTTTAAGTCTACTCAAGATGCCGAAGCGGCTTGTGCAATTTCAGCTTTTTGAAAAACTCACTCGTGCAAATTAATTCCAAATTGAGCGAGAAACCGTTTGCCTATACAAACAGTTTATATATATTATGCAATGTAATATATAATGCGCATAATTTTTATCGCATCTTCCAGGTTCGTCCGCATCAGCAATTTCAACAGTGGCAGTCAGTGGTAAGAATTTACTGTTTTCTCAGTTCTCTTATAAGTTATCCATGTAATTTAGTAGAAAAGATTGTGGAGAAATACAAGGAAATACAAGGAAGTCACTGAGCCAGCTTAGTCATGAAATTAGGCCGGTGGAATAAATTCTGGCTCTTTTCAACTTTAAGGGAGTTTAAATCTTACTTACATGTTTCATGGTCATCGAACAAACTAAACAGACAACTGATATTATAACCAACCAAAATATAAGAAAAAGTAACTGCTGAGTGGGAAGACCACGAGATTCAAACATATCGTGATTAAATTTTTTTGCATTTACTCTTTTTAACAGGATCCTGCCCTTATTTCATGAACGGCCAACTGAATGGTCGATTTACAAGTCCTAACTACCCTTCGAACTATGGAAGTAACGAGCGTTGTTCCTTGTTAATCGAGGCTCCTCATGGTCATTATATATATCTACAATTTAGATCATTTCATCTTGAATATGCATCCTCCTGTAACTATGACTACCTCGAAGTTTTCGATGGAAACTCAGCATGGAGCCCCAAGATTACAAGAGCTTGCGGTCAGCGGTATCAGGCGCCATGCGAGATCTACAGCAGTGGAAGGTTTCTCTATGTGAAATTCCGTTCAGATAGCTTTGTCCAGTATTCAGGCTTTTCTGCTGACTATTATGCTGTGTCAAAGAGTAAGAGAATTACCTTTAACAAATTGACGTCAGTTTTTCATGCGTCTGTCCTGTTATTGATCATGAGTTTGCTCAAAACATTATCAAAGTGGCGGTGGATCCACGAGGCGAGAGCCGAGTAGACCTGGAGGCTTCTGTGACAATGTTATGATGAAATTCATTGTCAATAGCAAGACAGACCCAAGAAAAAACTGCCTTCAGTTTTTGTTTTTCGATAACAAATTGTCAAATTGTCCTCTCTCACTTGTTGTCGCATCGCATAAATTATAATTCCGTGTGTCTGTCAGCTTATTGACAATGAAATTACCCAATGAGCGCGCAAAAATTTCTGCAGTTATCATAAAATGCTTGTTTGACAAAGCACCTTTTTCAATTCATCACTTTAATGATGTTGGTTACGACCATATGATGAATATTGTCTCAGTTTTTCTGTGTTGTAGGGCTTGACGCATTTAGCCGGCATAATTTCGAACATAATACTGTAGTAGTTAGGGTGAAGCGCCAAACATGTTGGTTTATAACATGACTTTAAAGTGATAAAAAAACACGTTGACGGTGGCTGGGTTCAAATAAATATAAATCTGTTACCTCACAGGTCAACAAGTAATGAGTTCAATCGTAAAATCGTCGTGCAATTTTGCCACTTCTTCACCGTTGATATCTTCCACACGCGGTAAGTAAAAAGGTTTTATATTCAGAAACATACGTTTTTGTCTACACGAGGCCACAATTAAAGTAAAGTGTCCATGTATTTAGCCTAGTTAATTTTTTTGGGGACACTAGTGAAATAGCAACACTAATTCATATATAGTACTTATAAAATTTAAATACTTACAGGAGAATGAAAAAAAGTAAATGAGTATAAGAGATCCTATGTTACCTTATGTTACTTGATAAAATGTCTGCAAGATAGGTCATATAGTAGGCTTGTTTTCCATTTGTTTACCAGTCATTTCTCGGCGAGATAAAAGCTTGCAATTGATCTTAAGAAAGAACTAACAGTTTCACGTGTATTTCGCTTGCTTCAGCCGTGCATTCAAGTCCACCTGTCGCTGCTTTGTCATCAACACAAGGTATTTAGTTGTTGCTGTTGTTGTTGCTGTTGGTGTTTGTATTAACAACGCTAAGGTAGTATTTTCGATAATTTAAGGTGGCTCTCAACCCCCTTCGCAGAATTTTTTTAAACGTTGCAAAAAGTTGCATCTGATCATGCTAATTACAATTCGATAATAAAAAATGGGGGTCACCGAGTTCGTTTTTGAGTTATAAGCGCTCAAAGCTAAAATTAAGGGTGTCTTTAGCAGGTCATATTGTTGCTATGGTAACCTATTGTGTCACGAAAATAATACCAACGTGTTCACCAGTGATTGGGCAGTTTTTTGATACCACGATTGTAGCATCACTTGGTAAAGAGTGGTAATTATGACCCGTCAATATCTACGTCTTGGAAAGTGTTGGAAACTGTTTTGAGCCACCTTAACATCGAAGGTCCTACAGAATATTAAAAAGAGAAAGAAGAACAAAAAAATACTAGAATCAGAATTATGATAATCATTCAATTGCAAAATCGAATATCACGGAACTATTTTGCCCTAAAACTGTTTTGTAACATGATACCGATCGGACATGTTAATAGAGTTGGGTTGAACATAGCGTAGCCGTGAGCGCTTGGCACCTCTTCACCAGACTCCTTCCCGCCGGATCGCTTCTCTTCGCCACTCGCGCGTGTGACTCGAATGTGAGCCTGCTCGCAGGCTAGGGTAAACAACACAAAACTAAGCCTTCGTTTTCAAGTAATACAATGATATCCATCGTCAACAACTCACATTGCTGCGCACGAGATGCTGCAAGATGGTTTAGTGCGTGCATTGTACCAAGAGACTATAGTCTTGTAGTCTCTTGTACCTGAAGTAAGTGAACAAAAGGGAATATAATAGAATGCATCCTGTTGACAGCCTTCAACATAAATGTAATAGAAATTGTTTTGAAAA
Organism: Montipora capricornis; assembly: GCF_036669925.1. Classification (NCBI taxonomy): domain Eukaryota; kingdom Metazoa; phylum Cnidaria; class Anthozoa; order Scleractinia; family Acroporidae; genus Montipora; species Montipora capricornis. Next base: position 47,689,305 of record NC_090883.1, on the reverse strand, counting down.
CAAAAAGCGTTATATTTTGAATGCATAATTGCAGTTAACTCTTATATCAGTTCCGTAGCTCATTCGTATGTCCTGGACTTCCTGATTTTGTACGACTTATATTGCATTGTGTTCAGAAAAGCTCTCTCGGATGTCATCTATTACAACTCCTCCGATCCAAGCTACGTGCCATTCTCAAAAATATTTTGTAATGTGGATCATGAATATTGCGAAAAAATGTGGTACTTCCTAGTGAGAAGCTTCATATTTATGTACCACACATCACCTTATTATCCAGTTTCCACTCCTTTATCTGCCAAGTGTGTATTAATGGATTGCAGAACCTTAAAGATGATCTCAATCAAGTGTATTAGTTATTTAAACGTGTTATGTCTTTCCTCAGATAAATTAGAATATATAAACTCAAAACACAATTCATAAATCTGGACAAATTTTCCAGTACACCATGATGCACAGACTGTCAGTTAAAGATAGTCAAAAAATAAGCTTGCCCTTCCTCTCATGCTTATACAATGACAGTATTATAATTGTGAACAACTTACTTCTTATCAGTACACCACGAAAGTCCCGGTTAATCCATCTTGGAACGGACGTAGTGCTGTTAGTGAGCAACAGTAGAAACAAAAAAAGAATTTCACTTAGCTCTAGCTCTAGCTCACAACAGATCGCGTAGTATCTTTAAGTTTCTATTGCTTTTCCTCAAGTGTACTACATGGTATTTAACCCTTCAAAAAAGTTTTAGAAATAAAAATGACAATATTTTCAGAAAGAAATTGTTTTCACACTGTGACAGCTATTGACTCACCAACTTATTTAGAATTCTCTCACGGAAAGCTCTCCTTAACCTAACAGAGGCAACCAGTCAAAAGGTGTGATAAAATTGCGCACGAAATTTGAAAACGGCCCAAGATTTTACCTTCGTTTGCACGTGTCTACACAGAAGTCATTCCATGAAAAAAAAAAAAAATAATAATCAAGCTTCTGTGGTTAACACTGACAATGACAACGAGTGAAAAGGTAAAATTATTCCGCTACGTTTCTTACCGAAAAATCAGGATGGCGAGATATTTTTCTTTTTCTCGCAGAGCTCGGTGATGTCAACGCCACTTCGCTTCCAGTTGATCCCTCGACTCTCTAACGGCTTTTCATTTTGGCTTTCAGTGAATAAATACGCTCTTCCATAGCTCTGAAGCCATCCTGTATGTCAGTCCGGTCCAAGGTTTGCAGAACTGTATCTGAAAACTCAGTCTGATTTCATTCTATTGTGATGAGGGAGTTAATAATGTCCGACAAATTGATCGCAAGACTCGATTGATCGGAGCTTTCCAACTGTTCTTGGACTTCTTTAAGTCTACTCAAGATGCCGAAGCGGCTTGTGCAATTTCAGCTTTTTGAAAAACTCACTCGTGCAAATTAATTCCAAATTGAGCGAGAAACCGTTTGCCTATACAAACAGTTTATATATATTATGCAATGTAATATATAATGCGCATAATTTTTATCGCATCTTCCAGGTTCGTCCGCATCAGCAATTTCAACAGTGGCAGTCAGTGGTAAGAATTTACTGTTTTCTCAGTTCTCTTATAAGTTATCCATGTAATTTAGTAGAAAAGATTGTGGAGAAATACAAGGAAATACAAGGAAGTCACTGAGCCAGCTTAGTCATGAAATTAGGCCGGTGGAATAAATTCTGGCTCTTTTCAACTTTAAGGGAGTTTAAATCTTACTTACATGTTTCATGGTCATCGAACAAACTAAACAGACAACTGATATTATAACCAACCAAAATATAAGAAAAAGTAACTGCTGAGTGGGAAGACCACGAGATTCAAACATATCGTGATTAAATTTTTTTGCATTTACTCTTTTTAACAGGATCCTGCCCTTATTTCATGAACGGCCAACTGAATGGTCGATTTACAAGTCCTAACTACCCTTCGAACTATGGAAGTAACGAGCGTTGTTCCTTGTTAATCGAGGCTCCTCATGGTCATTATATATATCTACAATTTAGATCATTTCATCTTGAATATGCATCCTCCTGTAACTATGACTACCTCGAAGTTTTCGATGGAAACTCAGCATGGAGCCCCAAGATTACAAGAGCTTGCGGTCAGCGGTATCAGGCGCCATGCGAGATCTACAGCAGTGGAAGGTTTCTCTATGTGAAATTCCGTTCAGATAGCTTTGTCCAGTATTCAGGCTTTTCTGCTGACTATTATGCTGTGTCAAAGAGTAAGAGAATTACCTTTAACAAATTGACGTCAGTTTTTCATGCGTCTGTCCTGTTATTGATCATGAGTTTGCTCAAAACATTCTCAAAGTGGCGGGGGATCCACGAGGCGAGAGCCGAGTTGACCTCGAGGCTTCTGTGACAATGTTAGGATGAAAATCATTGTCAATAGCAAGACAGACCCAAGAAAAAACTGCCTTCAGTTTTTGTTTTTCGATAACAAATTGTCAAATTGTCCTCTCTCACTTGTTGTCGCATCGCATAAATTATAATTCCGTGTGTCTGTCAGCTTATTGACAATGAAATTACCCAATGAGCGCGCAAAAATTTCTGCAGTTATCATAAAATGCTTGTTTGACAAAGCACCTTTTTCAATTCATCACTTTAATGATGTTGGTTACGACCATATGATGAATATTGTCTCAGTTTTTCTGTGTTGTAGGGCTTGACGCATTTAGCCGGCATAATTTCGAACATAATACTGTAGTAGTTAGGGTGAAGCGCCAAACATGTTGGTTTATAACATGACTTTAAAGTGATAAAAAAAACACGTTGACGGTGGCTGGGTTCAAATAAATATAAATCTGTTACCTCACAGGTCAACAAGTAATGAGTTCAATCGTAAAATCGTCGTGCAATTTTGCCACTTCTTCACCGTTGATATCTTCCACACGCGGTAAGTAAATAGGTTTTATATTCAGAAACATACGTTTTTGTCTACACGAGGCCACAATTAAAGTAAAGTGTCCATGTATTTAGCCTAGTTAATTTTTTTGGGGACACTAGTGAAATAGCAACACTAATTCATATATAGTACTTATAAAATTTAAATACTTACAGGAGAATGAAAAAAAGTAAATGAGTATAAGAGATCCTATGTTACCTTATGTTACTTGATAAAATGTCTGCAAGATAGGTCATATAGTAGGCTTGTTTTCCATTTGTTTACCAGTCATTTCTCGGCGAGATAAAAGCTTGCAATTGATCTTAAGAAAGAACTAACAGTTTCACGTGTATTTCGCTTGCTTCAGCCGTGCATTCAAGTCCACCTGTCGCTGCTTTGTCATCAACACAAGGTATTTAGTTGTTGTTGTTGTTGTTGCTGTTGGTGTTTGTATTAACAACGCTAAGGTAGTATTTTCGATAATTTAAGGTGGCTCTCAACCCCCTTCGCAGAATTTTTTTAAACGTTGCAAAAAGTTGCATCTGATCATGCTAATTACAATTCGATAATAAAAAATGGGGGTCACCGAGTTCGTTTTTGAGTTATAAGCGCTCAAAGCTAAAATTAAGGGTGTCTTTAGCAGGTCATATTGTTGCTATGGTAACCTATTGTGTCACGAAAATAATACCAACGTGTTCACCAGTGATTGGGCAGTTTTTTGATACCACGATTGTAGCATCACTTGGTAAAGAGTGGTAATTATGACCCGTCAATATCTACGTCTTGGAAAGTGTTGGAAACTGTTTTGAGCCACCTTAACATCGAAGGTCCTACAGAATATTAAAAAGAGAAAGAAGAACAAAAAAATACTAGAATCAGAATTATGATAATCATTCAATTGCAAAATCGAATATCACGGAACTATTTTGCCCTAAAACTGTTTTGTAACATGATACCGATCGGACATGTTAATAGAGTTGGGTTGAACATAGCGTAGCCGTGAGCGCTTGGCACCTCTTCACCAGACTCCTTCCCGCCGGATCGCTTCTCTTCGCCACTCGCGCGTGTGACTCGAATGTGAGCCTGCTCGCAGGCTAGGGTAAACAACACAAAACTAAGCCTTCGTTTTCAAGTAATACAATGATATCCATCGTCAACAACTCACATTGCTGCGCACGAGATGCTGCAAGATGGTTTAGTGCGTGCATTGTACCAAGAGACTATAGTCTTGTAGTCTCTTGTACCTGAAGTAAGTGAACAAAAGGGAATATAATAGAATGCATCCTGTTGACAGCCTTCAACATAAATGTAATAGAAATTGTTTTGAAAACAAAAAGCGTTATATTTTGAATGCATAATTGCAGTTAACTCTTATATCAGTTCCGTAGCTCATTCGTATGTCCTGGACTTCCTGATTTTGTACGACTTATATTGCATTGTGTTCAGAAAAGCTCTCTCGGATGTCATCTATTACAACTCCTCCGATCCAAGCTACGTGCCATTCTCAAAAATATTTTGTAATGTGGATCATGAATATTGCGAAAAAATGTGGTACTTCCTAGTGAGAAGCTTCATATTTATGTACCACACATCACCTTATTATCCAGTTTCCACTCCTTTATCTGCCAAGTGTGTATTAATGGATTGCAGAACCTTAAAGATGATCTCAATCAAGTGTATTAGTTATTTAAACGTGTTATGTCTTTCCTCAGATAAATTAGAATATATAAACTCAAAACACAATTCATAAATCTGGACAAATTTTCCAGTACACCATGATGCACAGACTGTCAGTTAAAGATAGTCAAAAAATAAGCTTGCCCTTCCTCTCATGCTTATACAATGACAGTATTATAATTGTGAACAACTTACTTCTTATCAGTACACCACGAAAGTCCCGGTTAATCCATCTTGGAACGGACGTAGTGCTGTTAGTGAGCAACAGTAGAAACAAAAAAAGAATTTCACTTAGCTCTAGCTCCAGCTCACAACAGATCGCGTAGTATCTTTAAGTTTCTATTGCTTTTCCTCAAGTGTACTACATGGTATTTAACCCTTCAAAAAAGTTTTAGAAATAAAAATGACAATATTTTCAGAAAGAAATTGTTTTCACACTGTGACAGCTATTGACTCACCAACTTATTTAGAATTCTCTCACGGAAAGCTCTCCTTAACCTAACAGAGGCAACCAGTCAAAAGGTGTGATAAAATTGCGCACGAAATTTGAAAACGGCCCAAGATTTTACCTTCGTTTGCACGTGTCTACACAGAAGTCATTCCATGAAAAAAAAAAAAAATAATAATCAAGCTTCTGTGGTTAACACTGACAATGACAACGCGTGAAAAGGTAAAATTATTCCGCTACGTTTCTTACCGAAAAATCAGGATGGCGAGATATTTTTCTTTTTCTCGCAGAGCTCGGTGATGTCAACGCCACTTCGCTTCCAGTTGATCCCTCGACTCTCTAACGGCTTTTCATTTTGGCTTTCAGTGAATAAATACGCTCTTCCATAGCTCTGAAGCCATCCTGTATGTCAGTCCGGTCCAAGGTTTGCAGAACTGTATCTGAAAACTCCGTCTGATTTCCTTCTATTGTGCTGAGGGAGTTATTAATGTCCGACAATTTGCTCGCAAGACTCGATTGATCGGATCTTTCCAACTGTTCTTGGACTTCTTTAAGTCTACTCAAGATGCCGAAGCGGCTCGTGCAATTTCAGCTTTTTGAAAAACTCACTCGTGCAAATTAATTCCAAATTGAGCGAGAAACCGTTTGCCTATACAAACAGTTTATATATATTATGCAATGTAATATATAATGCGCATAATTTTTATCGCATCTTCCAGGTTCGTCCGCATCAGCAATTTCAACAGTGGCAGTCAGTGGTAAGAATTTACTGTTTTCTCAGTTCTCTTATAAGTTATCCATGTAATTTAGTAGAAAAGATTGTGGAGAAATACAAGGAAATACAAGGAAGTCACTGAGCCAGCTTAGTCATGAAATTAGGCCGGTGGAATAAATTCTGGCTCTTTTCAACTTTAAGGGAGTTTAAATCTTACTTACATGTTTCATGGTCATCGAACAAACTAAACAGACAACTGATATTATAACCAACCAAAATATAAGAAAAAGTAACTGCTGATTGGGAAGACCACGAGATTCAAACATATCGTGATTAAATTTTTTTGCATTTACTCTTTTTAACAGGATCCTGCCCTTATTTCATGAACGGCCAACTGAATGGTCGATTTACCAGTCCTAACTACCCTTCAAACTATGGAAGTAACGAGCGTTGTTCCTTGTTAATCGAGGCTCCTCGTGGTCATTATGTATATCTACAATTTAGATCATTTCATCTTGAATATGCATCCTCCTGTAACTATGACTACCTCGAAGTTTTCGATGGAAACTCAGCATGGAGCCCCAAGATTACAAGAGCTTGCGGTCAGCGGTATCAGGCGCCATGCGAGATCTACAGCAGTGGAAGGTTTCTCTATGTGAAATTCCGTTCAGATGGCAGTGTCCAGTATTCAGGCTTTTCTGCTGACTATTATGCTGTGTCAAAGAGTAAGAAAATTACCTTTAACAAATTGACGTCAACTTTTCATGCGTCTGTCCTGTTATTGATCATGAGTTTGCTCAAAACATTGTCAAAGTGGCGGTGGATCCACGAGGCGAGAGCCGAGTAGACCTGGAGGCTTCTGTGACAATGTTATGATGAAATTCATTGTCAATAGCAAGACAGACCCATGAAAAAACTGCCTTCAGTTTTTTTTCGATAACAAATTGTCAAATTGTCCTCTCTCACTTGTTGTCGCATCGCATAAATTATAATTCCGTGTGTCTGTCAGCTTATTGACAATGAAATTACCCAATGAGCGCGCAAAAATTTCTGCAGTTATCATAAAATGCTTGTTTGACAAAGCACCTTTTTCAATTCATCACTTTAATGATGTTGGTTACGACCATATGATGAATATTGTCTCAGTTTTTCTGTGTTGTAGGGCTTGACGCATTTAGCCGGCATAATTTCGAACATAATACTGTAGTAGTTAGGGTGAAGCGCCAAACATGTTGGTTTATAACATGACTTTAAAGTGATAAAAAAAACACGTTGACGGTGGCTGGGTTCAAATAAATATAAATCTGTTACCTCACAGGTCAACAAGTAATGAGTTCAATCGTAAAATCGTCGTGCAATTTTGCCACTTCTTCACCGTTGATATCTTCCACACGCGGTAAGTAAAAAGGTTTTATCTACACGAGGCTACAATTGAAGTTAAATTTTTTGGGGACACTAGTGAAATAGCAACACTAATTGATATATGGTACTCATGAATACTTATAAAATCTGAATACTTACAGGAGAATGAAAAAAACTAAATGAGTATAAGAGATCCTATGTTACCTTAGGTTACTTGATAAAATGTCTGCAAGATAGGTCATATAGTAGGCTTGTTTTCCATTTGTTTACCAGTCATTTCTCGGCGAGATACAAGCTTGCAAGTAGTAAAATTACATAACTCTGTCCCATTTGGCAAGTTTCCGGAACTTGAAAACTAAGTCGATTTCTCTGTCAGTTTCAGTTATGGTAAGAGTATATGCTATATTTTTTTTTTAAGAAAACTTAATTGATCTTAAGAAAGAACTAACAGTTTCACGTGTATTTCGCTTGCTTCAGCCGTGCATTCAAGTCCACCTGTCGCTGCTTTGTCACCAACACCAGGTATTTAGTTGTTGTTGTTGCTCTTGGTGATTGTATTAACAATGCTAAGGAGGACAGTCATGATGATGTTGCTTTCCTGTTATAAAAAAATCTTCGTTGTGTGATGAAATAGAGATAATCAGAGAAAAGAAAATACTCGTACTGAGAGTACAGAATATAGAATATACAATATAGAATAAAATATAGAATATCGAATATGAAATATGGAATATGGAATATGGAAAATAGAAGATAGAATATAGCAGTAATGACATTTATTTTAATCTTATTCTATCAACTAGCTTCTTCCGCAGCAATAATGTCAATGGCGCCAGTCTCCGGTAAGAATCAATTGCCTTAGCAACTAATAGTTTTTTCGCGAAAAATTCAGAAAAAAAAACAGAGACACGAAACAAGCACACAAAATTAAAATGAATGATACTGAATAATCAGGTCAGCAAACTTATGTTTGTTTCAGTCATCCAAACTCTCTCCAAGTTTTAAATACATCTTTTTCTTTACCGGCATCCTATACATGGACGTGACTTCTTCCTTCTAATACTGATATAGTTTCAATTTTGTCGATCCTAAAAAACGAAGCAAGTTGCTCAATTATAACTGGAAAAAAGTAAGCCTGGGTAGAGAGATCAGTCACGCATGTACAGTCGTTGTAGTCCTCGTATTCCACATGTTCAAATCAAAATACCTGCTACGTTCACTCAAAAAAAGTTAGATATATTTTGACATCAAATACTTAAGTTTTTTCCTTTCTCTTACACACGGGTGTAAAAAAAATAATAATAAAAGAAAGCAAAGCAAAAACAACAAAAGGTTTATTTAAAAGGCTGAGTTGTCTCATGATCTAATTACCGCTGTCTTTAATATTTCAGGATGGACGAAATACTCACAAGTTACTAGTTGGTGCACCTCCGCTGGAAGGTCCTACGTTTCCAGTTACATGAGTATTATACAATGCCAAAGGTATTGTGAGACTAGGCCAGGATGCAACGCTATTGAGTTCTGGGAAGGAAGAAGCCGCTATTGCTACGAATGCACAGACACGTCCAAGATAACACCGTACACCAACTCATACGGCTGGGGCTACCCTGTATATGTTTGGGTTAAGAGTAAGTTGACAGGAATCAGAGTTATACATATACATTTTTTACCATAATTGCTACTAATCTTGTAATCTGATTGGCTATCGTTGCAGACAACGCTGCTCGCGTCAATGTGCCACGCAATACCTTTTTCAGCTCGCGCACTGAAAAAAAAAAAATTCATTTTCGCCTTGCACGTTGATATGCGCCATCACAGTGGTCAAAATTTGTGGACTCACTCGGCTGTGGCTCGTGAGTCCACAACATCTTGACCACTGTGATGATGCATACTCGTTGTCGGTAAGAGTACAGATAACGCTAAAACACATTCAACTTGCTAAATAGAAACGAGCGTTTTACTGCAAAATACAGTTCTGGTAAGGTTCATACGAAACAGCAATCGGGACTCGACTAGCACATCTTCCTTATCCTCGCTTGTGAGGATATTGATGACATCATTTCCCGCTTTTTCACAGTTGTTTTTACAAAAAGTCAGTTTGTCTAAATAAGACATGCAAACTTACACGGTGGCTTGAAGATATAAATTCCATTTTGTCGTATTTAAAAATGATATTCTTTTTACAACTTGAAAATAAAATTCATATCTTCGCGCCGCCGTGTAATATCTTCTATTTAGTATATACCAGACAAGTGAATAGTTCCCGCGCTCTGATTGGTTAACTCGGAAGTGATTAGCAAGTACTATTCACCTCCGAGCAGCCGGCGCGAGAGATTTTAAAATTTTCGACCGCTTGTCACGCATAAAATAACGTTTTGATGCACTAATAATTCAGCTTGTGTGGTATATACTAAAACCATTATTCAACTCAGTGTCGGTGAAAGTGATTTAACATCATCCCCCTTTAGCAGCAAATCCAGACCTTTAAATTATTATGAATAGATTGCTTAATATAGATTAAAAAATATTATATTTGATTTCAAATATATTGTTTTTCATTATTCACGAATTTGTTGTTGTAGTTATTGTTTTAGATTGCTTAACTCTACTGCTACATTTATCACTTTCTGTCCAAAGCACAGCAGCATTATATTTCCCTCTTAACTTGTTAACTTCTTCACCCACCGGTGAGTGTTTTTGACAAAGTTGAAATGTTTCTCTCAAGTGTACTGTGAAAGCCGTGAACAGACTATGTTATATTGCAATCTATTACTAACTGAGTTGTGCTCTACCCAGTCCAATTACTATTACACATCATTTATTCGATGTTGTCTTGTACTGCCCAATAGATACTAATATTATCTCACCAGTTAATTCGATTTAATGTGGCTGAAAACAGTTTCCAGTACTTTTCAAGACTTAGAGTTTGATGGGTTATTACAACCACTCTATACTTGTTGACGCCAACATCATGGTATCAACAAACTGCCCAATCATTGGGGAACAAGTTGCTGTTAATTTTGTCGCTTAATAGGTTACCATAGCAATAATATGACCTGCTAAAGACACCCTTAATTTTAGCTTTAAGCGCTTATAACTCAAAAACGAGCTCCGTGACCCCCATTTTTCATTATCGAATCGTAATTAGCATGATAAGATGCACCTTTTCGCAAAGTTTAAAAAAATTCTGCGGGGGGTTCAGAGCCACCTTAACTTTTCGAAAATTTAAGGTGGCTCTGAACCCCCTTCGCAGAATTTTTTAAACTTTGCAAAAAGTTGCATCTGATCATGCTAATTAAAATTCGATAATAAAAAATGGGGGTCACCGAGTTCGTTTTTGAGTTATAAGCCCCTAGGGCTGTAATTAAGGGTGTTTTTAGCAGGTTATATTGTTGCTATGGTAACCTATTGTGAAACAGAAATGATAACAACGTGTTTCCCAATGATTGGGCAGTTTCTTTGATACCATGATTGTAGCATCAAGTGATAAAGAGTGGTAATTATGACCCGTCAATATCTACGTCTTGGAAAGTGCTGGAAACTGTTTTGAGCCACCTTAACATCGAAGGTCCTACAGAATATTAAAAAGAGAAAGAAGAATAAAAAAATACTAGAATCAGAATTATGATAATCATTCAATTGCAAAATCGAATATCACGGAACTATTTTGCCCTAAAACTGTTTTGTAACATGATACCGATCGGACATGTTATTAGAGTCGGGTTGAACATAGCGTAGCCGTGAGCGCTTGGCACCTCTTCACCAGACTCCTTCCCGCCGGATCGCTTCTCTTCGCCACTCGCGTGTGTGACTCGAATGTGAGCCTGCTCGCAGGCTAGGGTAAACAACGCAAAATTAAGCCTTCGTTTTCAAGTAACACAATGATATCCATCGTGAACAACTCACATTGCTGCGCACGAGATGCTGCAAGATGGTTTAGTGCGTGCATTGTACCAAGAGACTATGGTCTAGTAGTCTCTTGTACCTGAAGTAAGTGAACAAAAGGGAATATAACAGAATGCATCCTGTTGACAGCCTTCAACATAAATGTAATAGAAATTGTTTTGAAAACAAAAAGCGTTATATTTTGAATGCATAATTGCAGTTAACTCTTATGTCAGTTCTGTAGCTCATTCGTATGTCCTGGACTTCCTGATTTTGTACGACTTATATTGCATTGTTTTCAGAAAAGCTCTCTCGGGTGTCATCTATTACAACTCCTCCGATCCAAGCTTTCTCGCCAGCAAAGTATTCTTCTCCTTACTTACTGAAACCTTACCCCACAAGTGAGTATTACCAGAACACTTTTTTGTTCATTGATGACATAATAAGGAGGGGTTTACCTCAAAAAAGTAAAATGAAAACAACAGTTGTAGTTACACTGAATAAAAGTTAGTGCGATGAGCATGATACACTGGTGATCCTTAACAGTGACCACTTTTTTGTTTCTCAACAGTCCTCAGCAGACCTGTTTATCAACAGTTCACATACACGATTCATTTACTGTTCTGTTACTTTCATGGGAACATATGACTGAAATCACAACTACCTTTGTCTTCGATGCGTGCTCAGTTAGTAGAGAATTGCACAGGTAATGCTGATGTCATTGGCTTAAATTTCGTTGAAGTCCAACAGTTTCCCTTCCATTTCTATTTACAGGCTCGGTGGACATCCAAGCATCAACTGCTATGGTAATTCCTACTGTTTCTCGGGTGCCATTTGTTTTGCGCCTTCCCGCTAACTGCCAGCACAACTGTGTTAACACATGGGGCAGTTATTACTGCACTTGTCGGCAGGGTTACAAGTTACAAGCAGACGGGACGACGTGCAAGGGTAAGTTAATGATACCAACAGCGTATGAAATAGACCTGCACAACACTGATAATTTGCGTATTTTTCATGCGAATAGACGAAGGTGAAAGGCGTTAATATAGATGTGGGTTTCTACCCCAAGAAAATAAAGGTAGAATTAGGAACGTCATGTCCATATGCTTATTGGATGGAATGTGCAGATTAAACTTACGGTCGAAATACAGAAGTAGATACCGAGCTAATTGTTCTTGCAAAAAGAGAAGGAAGCACCAAAAGTTTTAAAGAAGTTCTAGAAATAGCAAGGAAAGATGTAATGAGAAAGATATGAAACGGATTAAGAATGACGAACTCAGTACAAGCCTAAGGTTCAGTATTCACGAGGAAGTTCTTTTAGAACATTTCGATAACTGACAATTTCTTTCGCTTAGGATACATATCTGCTTTAAAAGGGTGAAGACAGAGGTGAAAACGAGCCTTCTCTTGCTTGAAATAGGGGAGGGGTGGGTTCGGAACCTTGTTCTGCTCACCAGGCCAATTGTACCTATCCACCAGAATGGTCACTACAAATATAATGACAGATAGTTGCTATTGAGAAAAAAAACACCTTTTCAATTGCTTCGCTGTTATTCCTAAGTTCCTAATTTTCGTTAAGCTTCATGCTTCAGTACTTCAACACACTTCTGTACTGAAAGATATTTCATAACTAACGAACGGTTGCGAAAGTCGTTTATGTCTGTTGTTATTGTCAGATATCAATGAATGCAAAACCCAAAATGGCGGTTGCACCCACCAGTGTATCAACATTCCTGGGTCTCACTATTGCAAATGTCGCGATGGCACAACGATGAGCATTGATAACAAAACTTGCCATGGTAAGTTGGGCCAAGTTCGTGCATTATTAATGTTTTCAGTTTGACTCTGGCGACGGTTACATACAGTTAACAGTTTATTGCGAAGGATGCTCCAACTCACGTCAAAAGGCTTGAGAGTTTCACCTTTTTATTTTCTAGCCCTAGCGAAAATTGTTGTTCACTTTTCGATCTGTTTTGATCTGATGATTCTGTTTAACATTTTTCATTTTGCCAGCTAGGATGTTTCAAGACTGATTTGGTATAATACAGACTTGCCAGACTTAAACAATACTTTGATGAAACCTGGAAGAGTTTAGTTGGAGAAAAAGAATAGATTCTTAAGTGCTGCATAGCAATGATGTAAACTTGTCAACTGTGATAACTAGAACATATTGCTTCTTACTTTCGCAGAACCTGGAATCAATGTGAAGTGCACGGATAAAGCCATGTCCATCATCTTGGAGAGGAAATCTTTTCAAGGATTTGATCCCAGTAAATTGTCTCTCCTTTACCCGTCTTGCCGTGCCTCTTACAACGATACCCACATTACCCTGCGCACGAGCTTAAACGACTGCGGAACAACGCATAACGAGAGCGATGACGCAATCACGTTCTACAACAAAGTGCGAAGCCTCCAGTTTTCTCCTGGAAAGATCATTACCCGGAACCAAAACGTGTCAATTCCGTTCTATTGCAGTTTCGGACGAAAGGCAATAGTACGAAATCCAAGCTTCAAAACATGGAAGAACTATGTTGCTTCTTCTGAAGGTAGCTTAAGCAATAAAATGTTTTCTCTTTCTTTCTAATGCTCCGGCAGTTAGAAGGACTGCAGAACCGCTCCAATAGAGGTGAAGTAAACAAACTACACCTGCGAAACATTGTAAAGATTGCTTATTTTAAATTTGCCCAAAGATGGAATTTCCATCATCAATAATTTCATTTTCCTTCTTTGACCGCTTTGCTTCTACGCACATGAGGAAACTTCGCTTTTTTGGATTCGCCATGAAAGTGGCATGATTTGATTTGACAATTATGCTTTCTGTCGTTACAGAAAAACTAATCCGGACAAATAAATGGTTGATTCAGTAAGTCGAATTGTTCGACGTAATGTTCGGTAGGTCAGTTGATCAGTTTTGGGGTTACATTCCGATACTACCGTCATATTCTTGTTAGTTGGTGAGAACAAGGTAATAGGGAAAGGATGGAGAAGATGGATAAGGGAGGTACAAGAAAGTACCAGGAGAAACCTAATCTCCTGAACCCGCAAGCGCAGAGGAGAATTCTCATGTGACTATCTTTTCATATCACAGGTGGATATGGCAACTTTACCTTTACAATGGATATGTTCAAGACAAGTAACTATAATACCCCGTATAGGTATGATGATTATCCAGTCACAGTCAGTCTACAGGATCGTTTGTTCCTTCAGATCGCAGTGAAGTCGCATCAATCGAACTTGGTTGTGTTTGTTGACACCTGCAAGGCGACGACATCTTCAGATCCGTACTCGGTTCCTCAGTATATCTTCATACAGAGAGGGTAAGTGTATTTGTAGACATAGTTTGCGTATGTTCTTAAACGTTGCAGCCTAGCTTCTAATCGGACCCTGAGTGACATTTGATCACTCGCACATGAATTATAGAAATATCGACCTCGTGCTCGAGAACCATGCACTGGACACATCGAGAACTGAGTACCATTTGTTCCGTGGTTTCTTCGTCTTAAGTTTGCTACCTTTACTAATTTCAACACAAGAGTTCTGATATCGAGTTCACGGACTCAGACGTTCAGGGGTCTGGTCTAACCATACTGACCTCAAATAACAGATAGCTTTTAGCTTTTCTTCAGCTTTTAGGTTGTGAAATATGAGGACCTTTTTTAATAGCCTAACCTCTTACGTGTTGAAGTCGAGCAGCTCACAGCTGAGAGTCCTGAGATACCTAGTAACCATGGTCATGCTACCAACGTGAAATGTTGTGGTAGCACCCCATGGTCATAATTGTGCTCCAATTAATATCTCATCAGAGATAAACATCTGATACAGTAGATAAAGTTATCCCTGACATGAAAGTTACCATAAAGGTTCTAGTTTCTCGTAACGTAACCTTTGTCCGTTTTGTACGTGGAATAACCTCTCTCTCCTACTGATCGATACTAACTTATCTTATTGACACTCATTTTCGTTTGCAGATGTGGCTTGGATTCCACCTTGACTTATTCGTATTCCGTCAATTCTAAGCAGCGCCTTAGCATTCAAGCTTTCCGTTTTATCCAGAATCATCCAGTGGTTCACTTCCACTGTGAAGTCCTAGCGTGCCACCGGAACACTGCGCGTTCACGCTGCCTTCAGGGATGCTCCCGCAGTCGAGGACGCAGGGACGAGGACCCTGGATCCCTGAGCACTCAAGTATACGAGATGTCTTCGGGACCAATCAAATTTCAAAAGACAAACCCAGGAAAATGGAGCAAGAACGGTGAGTACCGCAATTTGTAGGGACGATCCTCGTTGAAAGGTCGGGTATAATATAACTGTTGCACCACTTTTCGGGACCTTGATCAACTTAAGAGGTGTGTTGACCTTTCAGCTGCTGTCCAAACAAACATGGGTCTTGTCAAAGGAGTTGCAGCAGCCGGTGGAGTCCTGCTTCTTCTTGCCATCGCCCTGGCTGTTGCAGTTGTCCATGTAAAGAAGCGTTTCAAGGGTGCTTTGGCAGACCGCAATAGAGTTTACGCCATGGAGCAGTTAAGCAAGTACGTTATAGAAGAGAAAGCCAACGATGGTTTTGCTGAGGATGATGACGTGAACGGGTCGGGAGAGCAGGACCTCGACTTGCAGGCCTCTACTTAAAAGAAAAACCTTTTCCTTTTCAAGAGGTGTGAGGGAGAAGGCTGCGTGACCTGCTCGTGCATAGCATTTTCTGACGTAGTGCTGTAGAATATGCTTTGTTTTGCTTTTATGTATAAATATATCACAAAATTGATCATCTTAGGTGGCGTCCACACTACTCTGGAGAAATTAGAAAACACAGCTACGGCGCGACCTACCGTCCACACTTATCTGTGGAGCTTTTCAAAACCGACGGCGTCATGATAATCACGTGATTTCCCTGACCGAGTTTTCCTCAAACACTGGCAAATCCAAAACGACCGGCGATTGTTGCGTTTTTAAATTCCTCTTGTATAGTGTGGATTCAATACATTTGATCAGAAGCGTGTTTAGAGTGAACCTCTTCCAACGTAGTGTGAACGGGACCTTACACTTAGCTTTTTTTGCCATAGAGCAGTTTCCCTGTATCCTACCCAAAACCTCAAGCGTGAACAGTTACCACCACAAATGCACCAGTATAAAGGATTAAGCCAATCAGAACTCGAAGCAGAAACATGAAAGCCGTGTTAAAGCGCGGGAAAACACACGTTTGCCAAACACACCAGTTCTTAGAATTGACTCCTGATTGATTGAAGAAAACCAACAAACAAACAAACAAACAAGCAAACACTAAAGCAAGCACAGTTAAATGTAAGAAATGAGGTTGTTTACCAAGTAAAAGTGGAAAGTGGAAAAATTGTTTCGTCAACTGACGGTTTGTGCAAATGGTAAGCAAAAATGCCTGGTGGTGAGTTCCCGTCTATGCAGAATTGGCCATTACCACTTCCTTAACAACCTCCGATTTACCAAGAGACTAGGATGAGTTCGACTTGATCATAATTCCAGGAGGTGAAGAATTGCAAATGGTAAGCACAATTCCCATTTGGATATTTAGGTTGTAGTGTTTGGACTATACCTTTCAATACGTTCCGTTTATTTCGGAAATTTTCCATTAGGTCAGGCAGAATTGTCCTCAATTAACTTTCTGACCGAATTTCAGTTTTGAGTTAATGGTAAACAACTGGAGTCTGTTTGAAGCTGGTCTATCTTTGCTTTTTAACGATTAGAATAGAAACAGAAAAAGTTAGGTCAAAATGAAACGTTGACTGAAGGGTTCCTATGTTATCTGATAATAAAGAGATCTATTTTTTACATGGATAAATAAGCCTCAGCTGTTATCCTTAGATATGTTTACTTTCGGTTTTTACAGCTCTCAAGAATAGAGCAGATATCGGGTGATTGTAAGGCTATCGCTAATTTCACGTAGCGCAGGCCAAACTGTTTTATACTTCGGAACAAATCAGTGTTATTTTAGTAGCTGTAAGTGACTGTTAAAATAGTCCGTCATTTCTTAGTAGGCATCAATATTATGGTACCCAGAAATGTACGAAAGAGAAAGTTGTAACAAAGGAGCGTGATTTCTGATTACAATAAGCTGCACTGAGGAAGGTTGATTTCAAAGCTGCATTCACTGGCCAAATGTTACAAAATGAAGTTTACCCTACGAGGTTCCCCCCCGA
>NC_090883.1:47664657-47669657 GCF_036669925.1 Montipora capricornis | reverse complement strand
CACAAAGTTGTGTGAAACGCTTCGACAAATAGCTCAGAAACGATGTATACCACAGATCTAAGAATTGGAGAGGTGGTTTCTAACTTTGTTTCCAGCAACATTCCAAGTTATTGGCCTGTTTCATTGAACGTTTCGAATTTATTTTTTTTGTTGCGTGAAAGTGAATATGATCTATTGCACATACGTTTTTCAATGGTCGAGAAACAATCGATATGAAAGCTGTGGTGAATCAATTCCCACAATTCAGCCACCCCTATTCACATAACAGAATATTTTACTTCTTTTCCCCTTGTCCATCTCCGCAGTAGTCACATGCGCCTCTCGAGCACCTATTTTTTAATTTGCCAAGTACGAAACAAAACAAGTAAATGTTTCTGCAGCTACTTGCTCATTCATAACAACGCGGATAATGTACCAGTGAAAATAGTTTAATGTTTACAATCGTAAATAAATTCAACAGGTGACATAGCTATAGGGGTACTACGTCTTGGAACAGGTTGTTGGAATGGAAATGTCTATTTTTGCGAGATGTAGTTTGTAGCGTGACATCAGATAAACTGGTTTCACGTGAAAGAAGCCAGCGAGGCAAAGGCGGGTGAATCACTAGTGTAGCAACATAGACAACGTATGAAAAACTATTCTTGTAATTAATATACCTTTTTTAGGTAAGTGAAAACCGGTATCTAGCTGCAAAGTTTCCAAATTAACAGAGTTGTGAATAACGCGGCCGATGACCTCCAGCTCCAGGTAGCTAACATGCAGATCAAGAAAGTAGCAATTAATTAAAAGAAAAAAAACGACATCGGCGGATGATGTTCGTACAAAGAACAGCTGCGGCAGAAAGAAATCAATAATTTTGGGCCATTTATAACATACCGTTGCCGGAAGTTCTGTACTTTCGATTTCGTCATGTTGTCAACAGGCAGGATTAGAGGAAATATCTTATTCATAACATTTTCAGAAGGCTGAATTCAACATATTCACGTTTTAGCGTCATTTGCCATCTCGTGGAAGATGCGCTTTCAATCAGTAATAATATAATAATAATGATACATTTATATACAGGGGCACCCAACGAATCTGTTCCTCACATTATCTGTTCCCCAGAGGAATCTTGCTGGCTGGCAAAAATACAGGTGTTTCGATGAGCTGGCTGGGAAATTTTGTTATTGATAAAGGTTTTGCCTGGGAATTACTGACTTTTTCTAGCATTTCAACCCGAGCTGGCTGTAGAACCTCTGAAGACTGAGGACGAATAAAAAATAAAAATAAAAAAATAAAAAGAACCCCTTCCCACTCCTAGAGAGCAGTCACAAACATACGACGGCTGGTCAGAGTTATTGCGCTTGTGGAATAAACCTGTTTTGTCCCGGTTTTGTCGCTTTTGTTCGGTCGTTTCGGATCGAGGGATTTGAAAGCGCGCGGAATTCCTGGCTGGGAAATAAATTTGATCAGCTGGCTGGGAAACCAACCAATTTTATCTAGCTGGCTGGGAAATTTCTTGTGTGTCTTGCTGGGAAAAAGGAACAGATAGTGTTTTCCCACCAACACTGAAAAACATCTGAAAATGCCTTAATAACATTTATTTTCATTAACTGGGGTATAATAATACATTTTACAACAAATTGGTCGTTGGGTGCCCCTGTATATAGCGTCTTCACTATAAATATTCGATGGCGCTGTTTACAACCGAGTCACACTGAAGCCCCAACGTAGAACCCATCACTTGGTTGCTGCACTGCACGTTATAAACTCCGATTTTCATGGAATTCTGTAAGACGTGAGGCTGTTTCAAGTCTCTCGATACCGGAAATCTTCTCCTCCGCGGCTATGTTCATTTGTTATTGTTGCAGTTGTTTTTCCACAGAGGGAGGTCAAATGTATTGCTCAGAGGGGTGTAGTACATTGCTTTTTACCCAATAAAATCAGCGCCTCGTAATTCCATTGTCTTTTTGCTGCACAGAAAACTAAATTATACCCAGATTATAACTCGGATACCTTTCAGGTATTCCGAGTAACTATAGATCGCAGGTTGTGTCGGTTAATTAATTTATGAGACTGTTTGAGTGTGGGTATTCCGCATGGCTCTGTTTTTTCTGGCCAGCGTGGTCAACCTCACGAAATAGAGTAAAATCTATAAGTGTCAATCTACATTATTTTGTGGCAGTGAAAGCGTTGATGAGGACATTTCTTTTGAGCGAACCTAGATGTTGTTAATTTTCCTGATTGTCAATATGTAGATTACATCGGATAGTCTGTGTGTGTTGATTTCACTGATAGCCTCTTTCTTCTCTTGTAAGTTATTCACGCAATTTTTTTATTTTCACTCCCCTTTTCTTTTAAACTAGACCCTCCGTGAGGGTACACTGTGTTGCCTGTGGTACGTGCAGCGTTCCAGGCAATCTTTAAGACCATTTAATGGGTCACCCAGAAGTCATACCAGCAGAGTTTCTTTTGCTCACAAGTCCTCACACGTACGTACAACAAAACATATCCTTTTCTGAGGTTAAAAACCTGGCTACCGGCCTATTAATTAATCATTTGTCAGAAAGAAGAAATTCCTGTCCTCTTTAAAAAAAGGTTGACACGCATTGCTTACGTGTGGTAGTGAAGTAACACAGCGATTTATTCCATAATGTCAACTGAGCTGTGTGTTGTCTTCCAGGAGATTCAAGTTGTCCTTGCGTAATATGTAGCTCTAACAGTGCACGATATTGTTTTGGTATTGTCTATCATTGTAGTGCCATAGTAGAAGTCTTGGGTAAATAGCCTGAGAAGACTAGCAAAGTACTGAACCCAGAAAGATTGAAGAAGATAAATGGGAAGTGAAAAACGTTGTCTTCTGGGATGACATGTTGACAGTTGTCTTTGCGTAATATGTAGGTCTAACAGTACACGATATTGTTTTGGTATTGTCTATCATTGTAGCGCCATGGTAGAAGTCTTAGATAAATAGCCCCTTGAGAAGACATGTGGTTACTAGCAAAGTACTGAACCCAGAGAGATTGAAGAAAATAAAAGGGAATCGAGAAACATTGGCTTCTGGGCTGACATGATGATCATGCAACTTCTTTCCACCACAAGTGTAAGTAAGCGTGCACTGACAGCACCTGACAGTTTTGTAAACAAAAGTTTAAAGCTGAAGTTGATCCCTGTCCGGTGTCCGAAAATTCTATTTTAATGCTATCAAATGCGAACCAAGCAAGATACAGATTTTGTAAGCTTGCTTTATGCAAAACAAATATTGATGTAAAAGTAAATAAATATGGATACACAGTTTTTAAGAAGAGCAGAAGGAAGTTTCAGGACGGTCGATCGAGAATAAAATATTTTGCCATCGGTAACAAAATTTACGACATGAAAACAACATTAATTTTGAACCACGAATATAAAAAGTTACCATCAGCGAAAAACATTTTGGGAGATTTTAGTTGTTTTGTTGTAATTGTACTTTTGGCTGCACCGAGTAAATCGCACATCGAATTCAGCGGGCGCAGTGATCAAGTTACCGCGGCATGTTTACCCGCGAAACAGTGAAGCATCTGTGTCAAATGATGCCAAGATACCGGGTTTTTGTTTTTGTTAGTTTTCTTTTTCTTTCAATTGTTATAAATTGATCATGACTAAAACACCACACGAGTACATACGGGTACCATACGAGTACCTCAATTTGAGGGGGGGGGGGGCGGGGTGTTGATAGACCCTCCAAGGCTTTCGTTAAATTTAGTTTAGTCACAGTAAAATAAATTCACATGGAGTGCAAAACCCTTAAGGCGGCGAAAGACGAGATACAAAAACCCTCAACTTGTGGCGCAACATTGTTTCGTTGCAAGTTCTGGTCGATGTTTCGCGTTTTTCACTTTGCGTGATCAACTTGACCCGCACGAAAAACATTTGTTGCGGGTTGAAGAAATGCAGGGCGCTGAGTGGTTGATTTGCTAGTACAAGAGCACATTTGTTTCGCGACAAGTTGTGAGCTTGATGAAAAACGAGCAACAAAGCCAAAATTTGTTGCTCAGAGTAGACCGCACTCTACTTTTCGCAACAACTTTCTTCAACCCGCAACAAATGTTTTTGTCGCGCGACAAGTTGATCATGCAAGGTGAAAAACGGGAGAAATCGACCCAAACTTGCAACGAAATAATGTTGCGCGCCAAGTTGAGGGTTTTGTATCTCGTATTTCGCCGCCTTTAGCTTGCGCAACAAAATGACAATATATGGATGTTGCTCTCGTAGTTGATTATGACTGTCAGGCCAGTTTACATTTAAGATACGTAAGGAGCAGGTCTGTCATAATCGTTTACCCCATTTAAGCTTTCTGGCTTGATTTTGCAAAGATTTTTCATAGGCAACTTAAGCTGAAATAGTCAAATCAAAATGGCGGATCTGATGACGTCATACGACATCAGCGACATCCAAAATATATTGTCATCTTGTAGCGCAAGCTAAGGGTTTTGCACTCCATGTGAATTTATTTTACTGTGACTAAATTTAACGGAAGCCTTGGGGGGTCGATCAACATCCCCTCCCTCCCCCCCCCCCCCCCTCAAACTGAGCCGGGTACGTGTTTGCTGACGTGAAAAATGCCTGCAAGGCCTACAATTAGAGCTTCCTTTATGACAAAAACATTCGTATTACTCGTATGTATTCGTATGTATCCGTATGTTACTCGTATGTTACTCGTATGTTACTCGTGTGTTAGTCGTATGTATTCGTATGTATCCGTATGTTCCGTATGTTAGTCGTATGTTACTGGTATGTTACCCGTATGCACTCGTGTGGTGTTTTAGTCATGATCGTTATAAATTTTGACAAGAAATGTGCGAATTCAACACAAAGATCACAATCGCCCAACTCTCAGAGGTTGACCATTGTTTCTGGAAAATCAAAAATTTACTCTCCAAGACAAAGTTATTTTTCACCAGGTAATTCCATCGTTTTGGTAATAGCAGCTACTTTATTATTCATCAGCGTCACAATCTTTTGCCAATTTTGGAAGT
>NC_090883.1:47657157-47659657 GCF_036669925.1 Montipora capricornis | reverse complement strand
CGTATCTAGACGAAGGACTTTTCGAAAGTCTAGTGTGAAGGTGACACTGTGACATTCGTTCCATTGTGTAATTAGCGGGAAAATATGCTTGCGGAACTTGGTTGTAGTAATTTCGAAAATTGAAAATCACTCGAGCGGTTTAAGAGTGATGTAGTTTTTTTTCCGAAGAGTTTAGGAGTTCCGTAAAGCAGTGAGAGTTGATGAAGAGTGACTTTGGATAAAGATCCGTTGTCATGTTGAAGCGTACAGATGCCCTCGAGAGGACGAGCACTTACGCGGGCAAGTAGGATTTAACTCCGAGGAGCGTTACGTTCAAGTGTTTAAATAAAGTCTAGGAGTCCTCAGCTTCTACGTTCGCTATAAATGATCAACTGAAAGGTTCGAAGTGGAAACGAAGGAGTGGTTAGTGAATGATCAGGGGCTAGTTTTGTTCCTCAGTTGAGTTGTGGTAAGAGATGCGTGAACGCAGGCTGAGCGTGTTGCTAGCAGAACATCATATGTAAATTTCCTTCTGGATTGAGAACAAAGCTTTTGAAAGTGTTTCTTTGTTTACAAGTGTTTTTATGATTGCGGCGTGATTAAAGGAAGTTTTGCGCGGACTAAAACGTCCTTGAGTGATTTTTCCTTCCGGTAAGATACAATCGGTGGCTGTTTAAAGATATCGAAATCCAATATGGCGGACGACAAATCATATTGTTCCTACTTTCCCGCCACCGCAGCAAGATTTTTTCAAAACGAAAGTCTCAAGCATAACGTTTTTAAACTGCCCTTGAGTCAGAAGTCTTTTATGTGTTTTCAGAAAAGATAGGAACCGCAAATTTTTATTTGTATTGAGCCCAAGTAGTTTGGACCTCATAAACATCATCTCCTCTACATGTCTTGACTCTTCAAACAATGAAAGTAGCCGGCGAAACCTGACAGAGAAGCCGGCGAACTTCGCCGGCTGCCGGCTCTTAGATACAACCCTGATATACATCAATGTCCCTCGCTCTTTTTGTTTGGCGCCAGATAAAGTGGAATTTCTGGGGCACGTGATAGGCAAAGATGGAGTGCAAATCGACCCCACTAAGGTGGAAGCTGTCACACAGATGGGGGAACCAACTGACATTGCACAATTAAGGCGGTTCCTTGGCATGGTCAATCAAGTAGGGAAGTGCATCCCAAACCTGGCTGACATTACAAAGCCACTGAGAGATCTTCTGAGTAAGAGCAATGCATGGCTGTGGACTGAGGCTCAGCAGAAAGTATTTGATGACGTAAAGAAGGCACTAGTCTCTGCGCGAACACTAGCCCTCTATGATCCAGCCAAAGAGACAAGGGTATCATCGGATGCTTCCTCATTTGGTCTTGGCGCAGTTCTCACGCAAGCCCAAGAGGATGGCGGTTGGAAACCTGTTGCATACATATCAAGGTCATTGACGCCAACAGAACAGAGGTACGCCCAAGTCGAGAAGGAAGCCCTAGCAGTGACCTGGGCATGCGAAAGGTTATCGGACTACCTCATCGGTAAGCCATTTCATATTGAAACTGATCACAAGCCATTAGTTCCGCTTCTGGGGTCAAAGAACTTAAATGAAATGCCACCAAGAATTCAGCATCTTCGAATGAGGCTGCTCAGATTCCAGTATTCCATCTCCCATGTTCCAGGCAAGAGTTTGACGACAGCAGATACCCTCTCAAGAGCTCCGGTAAACCAGGAGCGGCAGTGGGGCTTACAAGAAGAAGAAATAGCCCTGTATGCGCACAGTGTTCTAAGTGAAATTCCAGCCAGTGATAGACGACTGGAAGAGATAAGGGAGCGCCAGGAGGAGGATGAAGTGTGCCAACAGCTAGCAGTCTACTGCCAAATTGGCTGGCCAGAAAAAGATAGAGTTCCGAAGGCACTGAAAGGCTATTGGAGTGAGAGAGGAGAAATTACCTTAGTTCGTGGATTACTTCTTAAGGCTTCCAGGGTCATCATACCATCCTGCATGAGGATAGAGATTCTTGATCGTTTGCATGAAGGTCATTAGGGTATCACAAAATGTCGCAGCCGTGCCAAGATGTCTGTGTGGTGGCCAGGCCTTAGTAGGCAGATTGAGGATATGGTTCAGGGATGCCGCAAATGTGCAGAACATCGAACTTTCCGAGCGGAACCCCTTATTTCCTCAGTGGTTCCAGACAGACCATGGCAGATCATGGGAACGGATTTGCTTCAGCTAAAGGGCCGTACCTATTTGCTTGTCGTGGATTACTTCAGCCGATACATTGAGCTGGCCTTGCTTTCATCATCCCAGACTTCACAAGATGTTATTCAGGCACTGAAATCTATGTTTGCGAGACATGGAATCCCAGACTCAGATCAGATCTGACAATGGTCCTCAGTATAGTTCAGCTGAATTCATCAAATTTGCAAAGGAATGGGGATTTGCAAGTGTAACAAGTAGTCCAAAGCATCCCCAATCAAATGGGATGGCTGAACTTGCGGTACAGACTGCAAAGAGTGTCCTGAAGAAGGAGG
>NC_090883.1:47647157-47652157 GCF_036669925.1 Montipora capricornis | reverse complement strand
CCGTTCTCTTTAGCACTAATGAATGAGGCTTTAACAGATTTGGCCAATGCAGGTGTACGTTATAATCTGAGATCTAGGAACAAAGTCTTCATGTCCTCGTTTTATTTACAAGAAAGCCGTTGATTGTATGACCTTGTATGACCTATCGCGACATAAATAGCCCATTTAGTACGGTTACGTAACATTAACCGTATTTTACTGATAGGGCAGTAAAATCTCATTTAAAGAGGAGACCAGATACGCGTTTATGTGCACAATACATCGAAACAAAAAGTCTACAAATACCTTCAACTACTTACCCCTGCATAACATTTCAAATTCCGTTTTCGGTGAATCTTCTCATGATTACATGTGTTACATACGAACCATAGCAGTCACTAGCTTGTTTGCATTGTATGCCTCGAACATTGTTGCGTTACATTTCTGTCCGTGACACTTGCATGCTTAGAGGGGGGCGTCTCTATTGCTCCTCGACTTTCAATAAACACGTGTCTTTGTATTTTCTGAGAGTAGGTTCCCGGAGAGAATAAAGTATTGAATTTAGCTTCGTCTCTGCTTCTCGCTAAAGCATTACTAATTAACACGAAAAGGGATAACTTGCAAATTTCTAACAATATATCCTTTAATCTAACCCAAAATCATTCAGATATATCGTCAACGTCCTCCCCGTGTCACAAAATTCTTTTTTCTTTAGTTCTTTGTTTCGTTAGATCATAGTTGATTCCGTCCGTGTTAATTACTTAGTGTTAATACCGCAATTAGTACATTAGAGAATAGTTTGTTAGTCTGTTTGTTCTTTAAGACTCCATTGTGGAGATGCTTTTGTAACTATAGGTGTTAGGGTCGTGTTTTAACAATAGGTTTGTCAATAAGTGTTGATGTGGTGCATTGTTATGTAAAGATATAAATGTAAGTAGCGTGTTGTAAAGGCGGGTGGAAAAAGGTCAGTTGACAAGAAGACTGCTAGGAGAAGGAAAGCCGGAGAGAAGCCAAAGTGGAAAGGTGAAAGTTTAAAGAAAGTGGAAAAGAGAAACACTGCCAAGAGTCATTGGTGGGAGCCGACCGCGAAATTCCCAGACAAAACTCCTTTGTCGGCGGTGGCAAATATATTTATAGTGGAAGTTTTTGGAGGAAAAGTTCGGCGACGAAAGTGAGAGTCTTGTGGACTGACAGAAGACGTGACTACGTTTGTTGGTTTGCTGGAAGAGGTAGTGGATGGTTGCAGGATTAGCCGGTTGGACTAACAAGAACCTTGAGAAGGCACGAAGGCTGACGAAGAACTGAACTTATTGTCTGTAAATATTAAAGTAAAGTATTTAGTTCATTTTGTATTGTCGTTTAAGTATATATTAGCATTAAGTAAATCTAAGCAAGATTAGTTAATTTATAGATAGTAACTGTCGTAACTGTTTTACTTGTAGTTAACTTTTATCTTTAATTAAAGTCGTACGCGTTTACTAAAAATTTATGCTGTGTTGCGGGTTTGTGGGAAGGGGTGTGAAATACGTTGTTTTACCCTTAGTTTTCTCTTATTTTCTTCTCGCTATCTCGCGAGACCCAGGGGATCGCGAACCGTCACACCCCGTCCTATGCATGATCCATTTCCTTCGTTTTTGGGTTTGTCAGCATTATGATTTGCAATATTTCAGGTTTACGTGTTCACAAGTTTGTTTTTGTATCTCGAAGATGTTTAGATTTCCAATTACAAACTCTGTTTTGATTGGTCACTCTACCTCACTGTGTAAATAGTTCACCCTAAATTCAAAATATATACGTTCCGTTTCTGAGAAAACAAAATAACAACATTCTTTTACAAATCGTACCGGATATTCCTGATTTCTGTATTAAATTTAACTTTCATTTTCCAAATGGTCTGGATAGCACAAGTGTTGCTAATATTTTTAAAAATACAAACACACTTTTAAGTTTAAGGAACATGCTTCGATGTCTACCTGTTCATCCACACTTTTGGAAAAGTGTTACATACCACGTGCTTACATTTAAACGCATACCTGAGGTAGCTCCTATAGTTGTGTTTACGAGCAAGTGATCTCCTTGGCTAGTAATACGATGAAATGTGGATGACCTCGGTACATTGTTAACCAAATACGTTCCAGCAAGTTTCCTCTTTTTTCTGCTGTTATGAAATAGACGTCTCAGCCTTTTCTCTGTAAATCTGTTCGGTTCTCGGGCACGTCTATGTCGATGCTAACGCAAATCACAACTAAAGTAAACACACTTTTGCTTATCGAGACCTGTATTTCTCCTTTGGCATTAAGTCTTTATTATCATTGAGAATCTAATAACTGTACAGCGCCTTTCAAACTACATCAAAGTTATTTTCTAAAGACCTGATCACAGTCCCCACTGATGACATCAAATCTTGTAAAACTAGAACAGAACTATATACACAAGATGGCAGTGAACACGATCGCTAATATGGCTAGTTGAAGAAGGGATAGAAGCTAGACCACTACAAGAAACAAACTATTTAACAATAACAAACAAAAAAACGCAATAGACAAAAAACTCATCTCCGTAGTCAATGGTACACTGGGTGGGAGGCTGTTTGTCCGCGGTGAAAATGGTACAAGCGTGAGGCCATTTGTTCGCTGTGCAAATGTTTTTACTTTGTCTTCAAAAGATTCCAAAATGGCAGCCATTTGTTTGTGGAGTTATTGTCTTTGTCTCTGTCATCTTCAGAGTAGTTTTTAATAAGGTACCCGCTGCTCATTAAAGAATTTGTATTTTGTTCTGTATCACTTTCAATAGTAACGTCCATTTCAGTTACATTCGAGGATATTTTTGTTTCATTCAGTTCGCGGCACGACTTGTTTCAAAGCTGACGATTAACATCTTTTAGTGTGGGTTTACCGCGCTAAGCCAATGCCTTTCTTTGTATGTGTTTTGAGCGCTCCAAGAAGAAATCGATTTAAGCCAACGCTACGTCGATCTTCAGTAATCCAAAACAACGCATCACAGTGCTCTTCATGATCTTGGATTACGCGTTTCCGATTAATAACCATTGTAACAGCGCCACGTGGCTTCTATTGTGCATTACCCAATCAAAACACTGCCACGTGCTTTCTATTGTGCATTACCCAATCAAATACCGCCACGTTATTCTATTGTGCATTTTGCTGCACAGGAAAAAAACAACATATTGGGGTGGGTAAACATCAAATGAACTTCCATCTGTTGAGGGACGAACATTCGCCTCCATAAAAACACGAATTCGCCTGTCCATCATTTCTGCAAATTTTGATGTCATTTTTACACCCAAAGAGACGTTTGTCAACCCTCAGCGTGCGCGGCGACTTTCTTTCTTGATCAAGGAATCGATCGTTGTGTCGAATCAAGACCGCATATTGAACTTTTTTTAAAAAGTGCCCGCGGTCACGCTTGTCCATCTTAATCGGAGAAGCCTGGGTACAAGGAAAGAGAGCTCTGGGGACCTATGATTCTGACGGCGAGATTCTTGGACTTCGATAAACGCTGGTTTCGATCCGAACGTATTTTGGACTGAAACCACTCAATTAGAGTACAAACAGACCTTTATAGGGCCTCTTCCTGTAAATGTGGAAAATCCGTCAAAAAGACCTTTTTGGTGAACTATTTTCCGAAATACTTTTGGAATTAAACTTCTAGCGAGTTAGCGAACGTTTGTGAAACCTAGCAAAATCCGAACACCGTAAATCGTCGAACTGGGTAACAATGGTGACATATGTTTGCTTTGAACGCGGAAATTTGGATTAGGAACGAAAACTATTTAAGTTTAGGTGCACTTTAAAGAAGAATTATATGCTTTGATTCGATTCAATGATTTCTTCCAGCGAGTATAAGTCACACATGAGTGTCGCTGACAATTAACACTACACTAGTTTTCATTTTATAAGAACGTCTATTTCTGGGCTGAGGCTGAACGTTGTTATTATTATTTTTCATTGCGATTTGAGCCTGAAAATGTTCTTAGCATGTTCTTAAAGATGCTTGGTATACTAAGTTCGACTACAAACTCGGAGTTGTTCATCAGTATATCATGCAATAAGGAAACCACATTGTTAAAACAAACAGAGAGATGTCCTAAGTATTCAGCAGTTACTCCGAGACTTATTTAAGGGGATATGTTCGTTCTATACTCCATGGTGACTTTCGACCTTGAAATGAAGGTCGATAGAATGGAATTGAAATCGTGTGATATGCTTGGAGGGTTTTGAAGGTAAACATTACTTGTATAGGTTAGACAGATTTTTGAATGATGAATAAATCATTTGAGCAAAGGACTACTGGACTTTCTAAAAGGTCTGTTCAATAATATTTCTAGTCTTTTGGTTTCGCCATTAATTGTCTATTTTATTATGAAGAGTTGGGTGGGGAATAGAATCGCTCTAAAAAAAACTCAGCGGACAAGTTCCTATGGGATTTCCCTCATTAAAGTTACGACTCACCGGAAATCCCCTTGTGCATGTGAAGTGAAAGTCTAAAATGCCAATGAGAACAAAGCAGTGCAGCTGAAAGCAGTGCACTGAAAGAATTCCGATATGCAAGTGTTAGTGGCCAGTATGGGAGCTGGTGTTAGTGTTGAAGATAACGGAAAAGAACTTGTTGTCCTACCCATCTTGTTGTTCTGGTCCATCATTTAGCGTCAAGACAATTCACATTTCATGCAAATCAGATACATATCTTGGGCCTCACCATAAGTACGGAGGAATCATTGTACATGTATATGGGCGCAATGGCAAAACAGATTGGTATACTGCAAACGGCACTCACTGCAAGAGTGGATATGTTGTGATTATGCCAGGGGCACCCAACGAGAATATAGTTCAAAACCACTTAAACATAGCATTTTTAAACGTATTTTAGTATTTAAACGTGAGATAGAGGCATATTTTTTTCCCCTAAAAATTTTTCATCTGTTGGGATTCCCTAGCTGAAAGCCTAGTGAGCCGAAAATTATTGGGATCAAAACTTACCTTTTCGAAAATTTCAGCCAGAAA
>NC_090883.1:47629657-47642157 GCF_036669925.1 Montipora capricornis | reverse complement strand
GCGAACGTCCTTAATTCACAATATACGATGTAAGATTCTAGTTTTGAAGAGAGGACACACAGGAACGATAGCCGCTACGCTGTATCTCGTTTTCTTATTAAACAGTTCCTTTTGTTATTTAAGCAAGGAGTAACGCTTTTGCAAAAGTTGAATTGAGTTTGAATAATTGACAATGTTTTGTGTCGATAATTTTGCGAGAATTGAGGATTGAGTTTGATTTCGAGTGAATCGAGTCTCGATCCTTGACTTGATTCTCGATCCTCGATTCTCGTGAGGATCGGGTCAAGACTGTCAACTTATTTTTGCACCGCAGTATAGTTGGAAATGCTTGAAAACCAACTTGCTCTATGGTTGAGAGCATTGCATGAACTGAGAAGCCTTAGATTTAGTTCTAAGCTTAATGATTTGCAATGTGTCCTATCAGTTTTTAACAATCAAAACTCATTCTTCAGAAAATGATCTCTGTTATACAAACATCATATTCTGTTTTGTTGAAAAAAAAAAAACATCGCCACCAAGCAATGTGACTGAAAGCCATCAAGCACTCAAGAAATCCATGCATTACTCTTAAAGTCAATGGTTAAGAATGTCACTGTGTCAACATTATACATGGTAACAACTTCTTGGATCTTAATGAAGCTTCTCCTTTTTATCTCCCAGTGTCAGCCGATGTCACAGGAAGCTGGCTGAGATTGCGGTGGAAGCAGTATTGTCTGTGGCAGATCTTGAGAGGAAAGATGTTGATTTTGAACTCATCAAGGTAGAAGGCAAGGAAGGTGGCAGGTTGGATGACACAATGCTGGTCAAAGGAGTTGTTGTGGATAAAGATATGAGCCATCCTCAAATGCCAAAGGTGAATCATGTAAAGAGTATTTAAATGTGTACTGCAATAGGATCATAAGTATAAAGATAATAATTATTTTTAGACGTATGTATTAAGATAGTGGTAGAGGTGCGGTCTGATTGTCTCCTCATAACTCCGAATAAATTGTCCTTTGCTATTCACCTCCTAGCAACTTGCGCCCTAAAATGTTGTAATCGTTGCAGGAATAAATAAGTTAAAATGCTCTTTTTAAGCCTATGTTTTATCACTGTTTTAGTATATATACTAAAACCACAATTCACGGTCTCCATCGTCAGGCCCTGCATTAACACTGAACGTTTTAAAGATAGCTTTTTTAATAGATTAATTTTTAAAATAATATAATCTTGCTGTGTAAATACCCCATATGTATTTTTAATCAATTTAGTCTTTTTTATTCATCTTAATCACTGTAATTCTTACTGTTACATCAGATATGTAATTTTATCAGATGCTTTTAATAAAGACGTTATTATTATTATTATTATTATTATTATTATTATTATTATTATTATTAAAAAGACACCTGTTTACATGTATTTTAATTGGAATTTACCAATGTAATGGTCTGCGGTTACTAACTTTAAAATCTTGAGAGAGCTGGATCGAGGAGAAAATTCCGTCAAAGATGCAATAGTTTACATGTAAGAATGCATTGCGTGTGTACATAGAGCAGCAAAAGAGTTTCGGGCTTTCAGGCTTTTATTTAACTTGTGTTTTGCATATATAATAAGCTGCTGAAATTTGTCAGTTTGGAGTGTGAGTAAATTATGGTGGCCCTTACGAAACTCATTAATAATTCATGAGCCTAACAGCCTACATTTGTATCAAAACACCGATAAAATGTCACGTGTATGAGCTTTATATCCTGATAAAACACTCCTCGGTAGTATTCTTTATAATTATAAAGAATACTAATAAGGCATAGCTTGTTTTTCTTGTATGCTAATATTCACCTCTCACAATTGGAACCATTGTTTTGAGTCCAAAGGGACACGCTCTTTGTGGAATGTTTTTTAAGCCATTCAAAAAACTCGCGGCACATGTTTTATCAGGTCTACAAACACTCAGCTATGCCTCATGTTTTTAAACCCTGATAAAACACTGCTGCTCGTTTTTTAAACATTACAATTGAAAACCAAAACTTACTGCATACTCAAAGTAAACACCCTCTGGATAAAAATCAAAGCTCAACCTTTTGCTAGTCAAGTGATATGCAAACACACTTTCAAAAGTTGAAGAAAAAAGGAAGTGATTTCTTGATCGTGTATTACTTTACACCTCTCACGCAGTGGGCAATGGGTTAGGTTAAATTTTAGTAGAAGGAACAACTGTCAAAGTTATTGAGCTACATGTATGGACATTGTCCCTGGCATTTTATTGACCTCAAAATAATGGATGGAAAGCTGTGTGAACTGTGATGCATGGGTGCTGGGAATTGTCAACCCAGAGGGCTGCAATGCCATCCACTTGTGATGTCTGATGATGCTCGTCCCCCTACTGTCCTTCTCTACATGTATATCTAAAAATCGCAAAACACCAACCCCCCCCCCCCTCCCTAAAAGTTTGCAAACTTATTTTTATGTTTTGAATTTTAATTTAGGCTTTCGCAGTCTTGTTGTCGGATTGAGTGTACACTGCAGTGGCCCTGAGACAGAATGCCAACGGGCTAAACAAATGCAGCAGAAGATGAAGTCGTAAGCATTATATTTAAATTTGGCATTTTCCAAGTCTGCATTTTGTCTTTCTTTTTTATTTTGTCTTTCTTTATCATGCACTATAAACAGGAATGACCAAAGCCATGCATCTGTAGTCACACATACATTGTACTGTACGGCCCCTAATAAACTACTGACAGTAGATTAGTCGTCAGGTCAGAAAAATGGACTTTTAATTAATTTCCTGTTTCTCTCCAAGGGCTAAGGAACAAGTAAAAGAGCGGATAGATGCTATAACACTTAGCTTGGGTGCTCCATCTGCTCCCAGTGCTGAAATTGTTGATGGCCTAAGTCAAAATGGATACCATGCTAATGGAGATGAACCAGATGAACATGGAGCTACATGGGAGGATGTACAGGAACTATTGGTTTTAGAAAACAGTATGTACTAGCAAATAGTACAGTGCACTAAATTATTGAGGGACAAGGGAGCTTTTATCAAGTGGGTGTTGGGAGGGGCTTGAAAGCTGGTACTGGAGGGTCAGGTTCAACTGTTCAAGGACAGATGATAGCATGAAGAAAAATTAACAATGACTCTCAAAAGGTTTTAGAGGCTTGGAAATGTTACTATTTTCAGCACTCTCCTTGAGATGTTTCCTCAAAATAATTAAAATAACAAAACTACTCTCCAAATTTTTTTTACGTAAATTTGTGTATTTAACCAAGGTGGTTCTAAATTAGCTCCTCTCTCCCTCTAGTCCCTGTCTGGTCTCCTTTGAACTCCTTTGATGAGAATAGTATGACAAATTTTGCATAATAGGAGTTCATTAAAACACTACGTCAATGAAATTGGTATTTGTACCCTCCAATGAATTTTATGGGAGGATACACATTGTTGGTGCCGTAAAGGTAGCAAGAGAGGAGGCAGCACTCTGGGGGGGGGGGGGGGGGGAGGGGGACTCTCGTATGAAACAGACGGGGATGCTTGTCGTCTCGCTTATGGGTGTAAATTTTGGATTTTGGTCTCGCTTAGGGTGTTCCGGGCAAAGCGCCAATATTTTAAGCCACCAAGGTCTCATTTAGGGAGAAAAAACACAGAATTACGCGAAGAGAAACAGAAGTCAAATTTTCTTTTTAACTTGTTTTTAGGGGTCAAAATTTCCTTAAGCCACGCCCAGATTAGTCTCCTTTAAGGGTCACAAAAAGCTTGAGCCACGCCCAGATGGTCTCCTTCAGGGGTTACATGTAAATTCAAAATTTCCGACGAGCATCCCGGTCTGTTCCATATGGGAGTCCCCTCCCCGGGGAGAAAAGCAAGCAAACAAGTGAACAAGATTCAAGGCAACTTGAGCCAAAGGACATTGCATTGCCCCTGCATACCTCCCTGGAGTCTCCAAATATCCCAGGAAAAAAACTGCTGCATTGGCTTGGTTTTAACTTTGCCTAAATTGTATTTAGCCTCATTTTATAATAGTTATTACATTGTACACAATGTATGATTCAGGTGGGGTTTTGTTGTTATAACAGTTATTCTGGAATTGATGCATTCATTGTGTGTGATGAAACTGTTTGTTGGAAAAGAAACACTCTCTCATATCTACTTGTCTATTTACTCTTCTGTGTTAAGTTGAGATGATGTAGAAGTCATAAAAACCCATATAGATTGATCTTGTGATAAAATTTCAAATGGAAGATAATGCCCAAAGAGAACTCATGGTATTGGAAACATTGGTCTATCTGAGATGGCTGTCTTCTTGTTCCAGAATTACCTTTGTGGAAAAACAGACATGCTGTTATCTTTCCTAAGACTAGTATGAACTTTGTGACGTTAGGATCGAAGGAGAAATAAGGCATTTGTACATGTATCTCTCACTTTATTCATTAGATTGATATTTTACATGTGTTTGTGGTGGGACTCCTTTTCTGGTGAAAATGGTGGCATTACAATCCTATAAATGGTGCGTTTTCAGTAACATGGAATGATCAGTGGCCAGGTTACTTGTCTGGACAAGTTTACAAATATCTTCCTCTAGATTGAGTTCAGTCCATCTATTCCTGGAAGTGAATCTCTCTCTTTTTAAACATTTTTGTAGGTGTTAAGATGTTCTTTGTCAGTGGCAAAGGCATTGTTACCACACTGTCACAACCACAAACACTTCATGCATTCCAGTTTCTCAACTACAAGCCAGGTATAAAGAAGCAAACAAATACATGTACTAACAGCAATCAGCAGTCTAAGATTTAAATGCAGAGGTTGAATGCCCAATAGTTTTGTCTTTTCCATTGTACAGTAGACATCCCTATGCCCATACTTCGTTTATGGTGAAAATGCTTAATTGTAGTTATTAAGTGTGTTCTGACAGAGCCACTCTAATTTGAGAATCTAAGGGCGCGTTTTTTAATTCACAATTCTGGAATGAGAATGGCTAGAATGTAAAATGCGCGCGTTTTTCTATGCCGCATTCCTATTCCAGAAAACCCGCCATTCCATCCATTCTGCTCACAGGGGCAGGATGAACAGAATGTTGCGAATGAAAATTCAAGATGGCGGACGGCAAGATGAGCGCTGCGGATTCAAATACGTCTCTACCGGAGAAAAAATCAGGTTACACTTTTGGACGCAATGAAACATTGCTTCTCCTTTCATTGTACCAAAAGTACGAGGTTTTTCAGTGATGTTTCGTACAAGAAAAATGCAATTTGGCAATTGATTGCCTCTCCTTTGTACATAGGACTGCCAAAACATTCAGCAAATCCAAAACAGTCTCCCGATTTTCTTCCTCCTCTTTGTTGACAAGGAAAATTGCTTCGACAACGGCAGCAAGGTCAGCCTCTTCGTCGGCCGTCATATTTGTTATACTCGTTCCAGGACCGCTCATCTCGACTGACGTTTTTTTTATGCAGACAAACCGAATTATTCCTAGCATTCTGTACCTACCATTCTTATTCCAGAATTTTGGATAAGAAAACGCGCCCTTAGTGTAACAACAACTAAACATGAAATGGTTGAAAGCCTTGTAATTGAGTGGTCAGCATGTCCATGTATGGCAACCAGTTGGCTCTTTTCAAAGGGTATTTTTCCACGACTTTGCTCGTGTTTTCAGCTTTTCTGCTTACCCTACAGGTTAGATCAATAACATTGTAAATGCACAGCGGACAATTCCTGATGACCTCCTGGGAAAAATATTGCTAAAACACCTGGTGAAGGGTTGACTTTGAAATTTTTGAAGACAACTCCACACAGTGGACAGGGTGAGATACATACCCTGCACAACTGTTTAGTAATCCACTACGCTATATTCCAGTAGACCAAGCCTACTCCTGGTAAAACACTTAATCTGTTCTCATGCAGGTGTGGCGAATCTTTATAGCAGAGGCGAATAACACGTTTGCAGCATGCAAGACCTGCCGAACTCACAATCATCTGAGAAACACTAATTTAAATTAATAGTGTATTACCGGTAATAATTTTAATACTGCTTTATGTTTATTAGGGTCTCACGAAGCTCCAGCCTTTCTCCAGTGCGGTGCTTGGATGTTTCCGATGGTTCCAGGCAGATCTCCGGTACTCAATACAGAACGTCACACTTACATGTTCCCAGACATCACCATCGACGCATCTTCACCCCAATCGTCAAAGCCACGCCCTCAACAGGCCTTTGCTTCAGTAGGGCTCATTTTGAACCCAAATATCTCATCCATGGACTTGCAGAGGTTTGAAAGGATTCTAACATGCTATACAGATTTCCACCATTACACTCCACCGCCAAATACCTCCGAGGAAGAGTTGGAAGATGTACAAGGGCCAACGGAGGTGGAAAGGAGGGGAGATAAAGATGTATCAGCTGGAGAAGTTGGTGTTGTCGAGTTTACCGACCAGAGTGGTGCTTCTAGGGCTGTTGCAGTAAGACCAAGCGGTGATGTGGAACCAACTGGAAATGAGGTTTGTTGACGTGTTAACTTGGTTATTTTGCGTCATAGTTTGTAACTTCTGGAGCTGGTGTAAAGAGTCCTACGTTTTATCGTCAGAAGAGAGCAAGAACAATGATGACTAATACGAGTTCACCTCATCTTAAAGGGGCACCATCATGCTAAAGTTTCTGTCTTTAGGTCAGACCTGGGTCAAAATCTAAATTTGTTCATTAGCTCACACGTACATAATTCCTGACAACCCACTGACAAGATATGAAATATCTTTATGGCACAAAGACCTATTCATATTAATTTTTGGCAACTTTCTGAGGAGGTGTCTCCAAGACCAGTTTTTTCAAGTTGCAATCCATTGGCATCCTCTCCATCCCTGGCTGCAAACAGCATGGAATAACTTTAGTGCACTTCATTGCTTATTGGCAACAAGAATACAGCATTATTGTGGTCTTCATTGATGAAAGACGTCTTTTAAGTGTTTTGAATTGTGACTATAAAATTAGTGTGACTCTGCCCCTAAAATACCACTTCTGGCCATTTCAATCATTTTTGCGATCATTTCAAGTTTTGAAGAGATTTAGTTTTCGACTTTGACTTGAAGACGCACTGAAAAAATCCCAGTGCTCATTTGCAGGAGTCAAACCTATACGACCTTCCGATTACAAGTTCGAATGCTGACTTCCACGGAGCTATTCAGGTGTAGGCGTCTCATGCGCGCGAGGCCATCGAACTTGGTTCATGCGACATTTGTTCCGCCTTGCTGCTAGGATCTAAATTGTCTAAATGAAGCATAATTGTTTGCAATTGTATTGAAAGATTTCATCTTCCAGTACAATTTCGAGTTTTGTTTGTTGATCAGTTGTGTGTCAGCTATTCAAGAATTAAATTGGAAGGAAGTGATTTCTTGATCGTGTATTACTTTACACCTCTCACGCAGTGGGCAATGGGTTAGGTTAAATTTTAATACATGGAACAACTGTTTAAGTTTAATATTGAGCTACATGTATGGACATTGTCCCTGGCATTTTACTGACCTTAAAATAATGGATGGAAAGCTGTGTGAACTGTAAAGCATGGGTGCTGGGAATTGTAAACCCAGAGGGCTGCAATACCATCCACTTGTGATGTCCGATGATGCTCGTCCCCCTACTGTACTTGTCTATATCTAAAAATCGCGGAACTCGCGCGCGGAGCACCATTGGTAAGAAAATATGGTAACCCATCTGTGCGAGGGAGTTTGGTTTTGGTTACCGTAATCCACTCCTCCATGAGCACGTACATGTATGCCAATGTGAAACTCTGTGGTGCAACCTGCGTTTTTTGGCGGGATCCGGGAACATCTTTGACATTGGACATCCATGTTGTCACATTTCCCTAGCAAAGGAAACCCAAGAGAATATTTCGCGAAATACCTGTTCGGAGGAAATGTTGCCTATAAATTTCTAATCTTTGGCCGGATCCCCCGTAGACTTATCGAGGTTTGTCGAAAACAACAACGTTACTAAACATCTAAAAGTTTTGCAACCATGGATATGGAAGTGGTCCCTTACTTACTTGTTCCGCAAGGCTATTATCGCAATTTTTGGCAGGCAAAAAGGTCAGCTAGCATTTTAGGGAAGCAGACAGTTCTTAGGGAAGTTCGTGGAAGGTAACGTTAACGTATCTATTTCTGAAAAAAAAAATTATTCCCTCAAATAATCGGGCACTTCAGTTTTCGGCTGGGAAGGCCGAACAGATCAAAGATTCGTAGCTGTTAAATACATTTATGACAGACATTTTTTCGTCACGAAGCTTTGGTTTGTGTTTTTAAAAGTAATTTCTGAGTTAACGTTAAGATTTATAGCAAGAAGGGGCGAGTAATAGTAGAACAACACAAAATGAACTGACACGACCCCTTTAATTGCTGTATAATCAGGGACATAACGTTCAACTGCACGTACAGTGTATGTGAGAGAACTTTAATATCAATTTCATTTATTCTGACTTTATTAGGCATCCTGGGGAAGAAAAGTTTCCAAGGTATGTTACAGACGCGTGCAAGACTTTTTGCTTGGTGTCAATATGGGGTCGCGTTCGAAACAACACAATAGGGAGTTTAAGATCTATGACGCGACGGCAACGAAAGCGTCACAAATGTTGCATATTTAATGAGCAAAAACAATAGCTTTGCACGCTGTGCACGTGCATTTTTCATTTTTGTACATTTCTTTCACGTTTTCAGCAAATCTACGACGTGAAATGACGAATTCTCAAGTTTTACGGAGAACGTGAACAAAAGACAGCCAATTTGAATTTTCTGTCGTAGATTCAATGCCGCACCTCCTAATTCAGTTCCAGGAGAGTTACACTAGTTTTTAGAAGTTAGACAAGCCGAAATAACGACGAAAAAGATTAATAAACCTGAACTTGCAATTTTAAATGACGTTTTCGTTACCATCGCGTCGCAGATCTTAAAGTCCCTATTAGGGACTTTAAGATCTACGACGCGGTGGTCAACTAGAACGTCACGAAACAACAATATCATTGGCTAAAAGAGGAAAAATAATCGTGTTGCACGTGCGGCACGCATTTTAGCACAAAGTCGTGCGGTTCTCTGCACAACAACGGCGTGAAATCACCAAACTGAGGTTTTGACGACAACGTGAGCGTTCAAATGTGAATCTTTCATTCTCTATTTTTGCTCTGAAACCGCTCGTACTAATTTTTTTTAGGATACTTCGACCACATTGTAGGACGCGAACGAGATGGCTAAACCGCGAGAAACTTACGATAGTGCAACGTTATATTTTGAGGTGACGTTTTCGTCGACGTCGGCGTCGTAGATCTTAAACTCCCTAATAGGGAGCTTAAGCAACGACAACGGGACGGCAACAAGAATGTCACAAATTTGCATACTTTAAGTGGGCAAAAACAATAGCTTTGCGTGCCTTGCACGTGCGTTTTTCATTTTTGTCCATTTCTTTTCTCAGAAAACAACAACGTGAAATGGTTAAATTAAGGTTTTATGAAGAACGTCAGCACTTGAGGATGAATTTTCATTTTCTCCCCTGAATTAAGCGCCGTTCCGACCATTGTCATTTCTGAGGAAGTACCACACCCTTGTCATATTAAAAAGGCTACAAAACAATAGCTTTAGTGAGCAAAAACAATGGCTCTGCACGCTCTGCACGTGCGTTTTACATTTTGGTACATTTCTTTGCCGTCATCTCCTAAATGACGACGTGAAATGACCAAATTCAAGGTTCTGTGGAGGACGTTAGCACGTGACGATGAATTTTCAGTTCTCAGTCTACGCTTCCAACCGAGTCATAGCAGTTTAATTCCTCGACAGTTACTACACATTTTTAACACGAAACGACATGAAATGGTTTCGTAATGATATGAATAACGCGAACTTGTATTTTTAAAGGAAGTCCTCGTAGCCGTCGTCGTCCTCGTTTCGTAATAGGGAGTTTAAGAAACCACGACGGCTACGGTGAAGAAAACGTCACTTCAAACCATTAGTCTCTGCTATCCTAAGTGT
Source organism: Montipora capricornis (assembly GCF_036669925.1). Lineage (NCBI taxonomy): Eukaryota > Metazoa > Cnidaria > Anthozoa > Scleractinia > Acroporidae > Montipora > Montipora capricornis. The sequence goes on along the minus strand of NC_090883.1, from coordinate 47,632,187 downwards.
TTCGCGATGTTTCCACCTTGTTTATGTTGTACAAAATGAGCGAAGTATGCCATAACCAGATTGGTACGTACGGATTTGAAGCAAAGAGAGAGAAGGGAAGATTCACCCGAAAATTGGTCATTTTACGTTGTTGTTTTGACGAGTACGGAAGAGAAATGTACAAAAATGCGTGCCGCACGAGCAGCACGATCAGTTTTTCCTCTTTTAACCAATAATATCGCTGCTTTTTGGCGTTGTCGTTGCCGTAGCAAGCCGTAGCCGTTGTCATTTCTTAAACTCCCTAATCTCCCTAGTACCTACGACGAGGTCGTCAACGAGAACGCCACGAAACAACAATATCATTGCTTAAAACCTGAAGAATAATCGTGTTGCACTTGCGGCATGTATTTTAGCCCATAATCGTGCGGTATTCTGCGCAACAATGACGTGGAATCACCAAATCTGAGGTTTTGACGACAACGCGGGTGTACAAATGTGAACCTTTCAGTCACTATTGAAACCGCTCGCACCAATTAATCTTTAGGATACTTTGCCCACATTGTACGACGCAAACAAGATGGCCTAACTGTGAGAAACTTACGATAGTGCAAAGTTATATTTTGAGGTGATGTTTTCGTCGACGTCGCCGTCGTAGATGTTGAAGTCGCAAATAGTAAGAAGACTTGAGTCTGATGCTCACTGGAGGCCTCATTTCAAAATGAGAAAAAATTAAATAGGTTGTTGCTTTCTAACTTGACATATCATGAAAACCCCTTAGAATGTCGTGATAAGTACGTTCCCTTCGTGGTGTGTCTGAGCTCAGTAAAAGTGGTTTGAGTCTTAGAAGGCATAATCCATAGCTCCATCCATTTACAATGGAACTTGTCCGGTTTCAGGTGGGCTCACGGTTACTCTCGGCAAGACGTAGGGCCTTAATTAACGGGCAAAATGCAACGATCTAAGCCTCTGGAGAATTACCCAAGGGCGAACGTTCAACATGTAGTACCCACTGCTTACTTTGTTTTCCGGCATCCATAGGGGATAGAGATCGGAGCAGAACTCATCGCCTGGGGCCTGACCAAAGGAGCTGAAGTTGGCGGTCACCTCATGCACAAGGTATGCTTTAAAACTAGCTTGTACTGCTCACCCAATCAATCTCGTATTGCAGCGCGCGTAAGAGTCTGGTAAAAAAAAAAGTGGTGCATTTATATAGCGCCCTTATCACTAACGTCCCAAAGGCGCTTTACAATGATCAATTTACCCCCAGCGGACTGGAAGCATATACAGGCGCAAATAGCAGCCTTCTAAGCAGTCCATGCATGCTGGTACTCATTTTACCGACCTCGGAAGGATGGAAAGCTGAGTGAACTTTAGCGAAAAAGAAGGTCGCCAAATATTCCACTCTCGGCAGAACCGGGAATGGAACCCGGAACCTTATGGTCGGAAGGCAGAGATCTTACCACTGCGCCAACCCCTCCGCAGGTCTGCAATGCAATATGCAAGAGCCATTTCTGATAAATATGCACAAGTGATCTGTGACTGCGTGATTTCTAGTTTACAAAGCTTAACCTGCTTGTTGAATAGTGAACTATTTATTCAATGCTTGCCCCAGTGCAATAGGCCACTTTCGATATATTAAAATTCAGCTTGAAAGAGAGGTTTAGAGGACAAAGACAAAAGAAAGTTGATAATATGATAATATCTTTCACTTTCATTTTTCAACTTGTTTCTATTGTTTTTGTCCTCTCTGCCTCACTATCAAGCTGAATACTGATATTTCGAAAATGGCCTATTGCGAGAATAGGATGTTTGAATACTGCCTTTGTTGGCGCAGTGGTGTCATCATGAGAGGAGCTCGGTTCCCGGGCCCAACGTCCCAAGGGTTGAGTTTTTGGTTTTGTATTCGTTTCTTTGGTGTTCTTCTCCAGGTATCCCTATTTCCCTTCTCATGAAAACCAGCATTTGATAAGATCGACTTGGCTTTGATGACATTAATTTTCCAGTTTCCCTGATTAGTAGACTATTTCAAATGTTCTTGGCTGTATAAGCTCTAGACTTTAATAAAATCATTATTGTTATTATCATCATCATCATTATTATTATTATTATTATTATTATTATTATTATTGTTATTATATTTTTTTTTGTTTTTTTTTTTTTTTTTTTTTTTTTTTTGTTAACATCATGTTCTGGCTGTTGCCATTGCCGTCTTTTCTTCTGTTAGGCGAGTCATAACAAATGACCAAAGGCTAACAGAAATATAACTTCTTTTCATTTCCAACACTTTCCTCAATATCCTTGCAGTTCCCAACAAGGCAGTTTTTTGCATTACTGCTACTTTGAATGGTATCCCTAACTTTTCAATCCACCTATCAAATCCTTTGGTGACACTTCCGAGGGCTCCTATCACTACAGGTACGACTTCTACCATTTTGAGTTTCCACAATCTTCCGATCTCTCTCTTCAATTCCTGGTATTTTTCCACTTTTCCCCCTACTCTTACATCAGCTGGTACAGCAATATCGACGATTATCCCCTTTCGCTCTTTCTT
>NC_090883.1:47619657-47622157 GCF_036669925.1 Montipora capricornis | reverse complement strand
AGCAACAAACACAATCCATAAGTAGAGTTTTGATCATTTAGTGCCTTTTGTTTGGCCAGAAGGCACAAATGAACAACAAGTGAATGTGTCTGCTAATATTGGTAGTGTTCATGCTTGCGTCACTTGGAAAAAAACAGCCTCAAACCTCCAAGTGTGGGACGAGAATTAAGTCTCGAATAATGTGTGTGGGTTTGGAGCCATTGAGAAAGAGTAAAAGGCTGACCGTTGGAAATTTTTGTTTTGTAGAGCTATTGCAAAGAGGACTGCAAAGGATACAAGCAAACAAGTGGTCGATGAGGCTGAGAAGAAGTACCTGACGGACGGAAAGTAAAAGATTTTGTATAACTGAATTACTGATGTAAATTCTGAAATGGAACACTTCATCAGAGTTCGCTGGCTTATTCCGACCAAGAAAAAAAGTCCATGTTGAGACTGACAATTTATTTTATATAATTCTGCATAAATAAGCCTTCATGGGGCTGCTTTTACATGATAATCACAGGAGCAAGGTCAAAGCCTTCGACCAGCGTGATTTCAAATAGCGCCCATAAACGTCAGTTGACGTATGAGAACTCATTAATGAATATTAGATAAAATTTGGGAGGGACATTTGCATGGTTGTCTTCAATGGTGAGCCGATGGTGAGGTCGGATTTGTGAAATGAATAATGAATTGAAGACAGTAGCAAACTGAGCCCAGGTTGCTTAAAGCATGGTCAGCGCTATCCAGCGTTAAACACCATGGAAACCTATAAGTTTTGATACCTGTTAACCAAAGGTTAGCCCTAACCAGGCTTCGAGCAACCGGCCCTTGTATGAAAAATTAATGAAATACTAAATGGCCGAATCGGATTTGTATTAAACGTGAATTCTATTGTTTAATAATTCATCAACCCCAGTTGATTTGTATTGAGGTTAACAGAAATACGTGTGATTCAAATAGTATCTTCTGATTGGTTATAACTTTTATGTATACTTTCTCAGTGCTCGTGGCACCAGGAAATTTGATCTGGCACGTGTAGTCCATCAGTACTTTTACATGGTTTGTAACCAACTAAGGGACAAGAATTCGGTCACGAATTACGTGTGAGAGTTTGAAGTCATTGAGAGGGCACGTGCAGTCCATTAGTAGGTCTTTTAAAGGTTTTGCAACCAAGTTTTTTGAAGAATGTTAGTTATTGAAATGCGATATTTTGGCTTGGCATAACTTGGCATACCCTTTTTCATGCAAATATTGTCAATAACACAAATTGTGGAGCTATGGGGAACAATTTTTTGAGGCGACTGAGCTCTTCTACATTTCTGCCAATGTCCTGTAAATGAGTATGTGGTCTGCACTTAGTCTCTAGAGACGGACGAGGATTACGGTAGCGAAATCTAAGTGACGAACAAAAGGGGATAGACAGAGATCTGTTGTTGGTCATTCCACATCGAGGCGTCGATAACTTGAGAGTCTTGTCACGCTCAGGAATTTGAATTATTGATTGATGTTTTATTTTTGGATCAATTGAATAGCAAAAACAAAAACAAAAAAAAAGGACAAAGGTATTTCGTGCTATTTGGAACATGAAAACCAAGGATTTAATGGAATTACTTTAATTAAGGGTGGTGGCTTTTAACTACCAAACGGTTGCTATGGACCCCGTCAGATAGTCATTTCTCGAATTCCTTTAACTCTACAGTTATCCTTTTTGCCAAGTGCGTTCTATTTAACATTCCTTTGTATGGTTCGACTCACAACCACATTTGGTAAATCGCGTGATCGAAACAGAAAATGCCTTTAAACTCAGCGAGTTAAATATGTTTTTCACAAATTTTCAACGCAACAGTATGAGAACAGTCTAACAAAAAATCTGTAGCATGGATTTTAAAAGTAATTATTTCTGAAAAACATTATGATGTCATATGGCCCTCCTTTGATACACTTTTCAAAATATCAGTTCCATTTTTTGTCCAATTGGAAATTCCATGCTACGCTTTACGAAAACTGTTCCCATCCGGTGGAAAAACCGCCTCTTCCTTTCGTTTCCTGGTAACTTTTACCTGTTTTTCACTGAAACGCACGCCAGAGAACTGGGACTAGTTGCGCAAAAGTGATGTCAGATTTCTACTGAAAAAGTTACTTCATAATACCATCCATGCAACCTTTTTGTGGGGATCTTTGACTAAAACCCTTCCTTAGCAACAACCATTGTCTTTCCGTAGTTAAGTGCTACCCCCTTCACATGATTAAAAATGTAATCTTTCATAGTAGAAATAATATTGCTCGATATTTTATGAGTATTTAATATTTGAATAAACTCTTCTGACATTGTACGAAGTGGTGTCTTCCTGGTGAGCCGCTAAATGCCTGCGTAGGCATGCAAGTAGGTGTATTGTAGTAGAGAGATTGAAGGGGCTAGGTCACGCTGTTTTAGGTAATTTTGTTTAATTTTGTTAATTATGAGCTCTAAACGTCAAATTGGCAGAGCAAGAGTCTTTCATTTGCAAAATCACGGCCA